>NC_050593.1:20501803-20801803 GCF_013368585.1 Megalops cyprinoides
TTCTTTTCTTAATCATGTGTCTTTACCACTTTCAGCAATGACGATGTTACTATTATGACAGCTAGTACCATCATCATCATCATCATCTTCACCACTATCAAAAAGGCAATTAAAACAATTGAATAGCTTTGCTGAAGCTGAACACAAACCTAGTAATCATTCTAACTTTCTAACTATAATGAAGCGATTTTGTAATCTGCACGGATCCTTAATTTATAGTCCTGCAGAAATGGTAGCAACATATAGTCAAACTGTATCTGATGCATAGATAGCTAGTTAGCTATATCCAACATGTCCATGGAGAATACATGTTTTGTGGATTTAATCTTTAATTCATCGTTGTTCCTATGTGATGGGACAGTAATGGACCCAGCTGTTGTTACAAAGACAATGCCTGGGCAATGAGCTAGGCAGCATATGTCGAGAGAGATGGACAGATTTTGCAGATATTGGAAAGAAAGAATTGACAGCTCTGGGTAATTGATGATAAAGTGTTATGCACAATTACACCAAGATTCTTGAGAGTCTTGGATGCAGACACCATTTTGTTAACAAGGGGTATCGAGTTATTAAGGTAGTTCTGTGTTGGCAAGATTGAGTTTGAGGTGCCAACTGATCATCCAACCTGAAACATCACTGAGGCAGGCTTTGATACGTGAGATGATATGTACAGCAGTGGAAGGGAAGGAGAGGGAGAGTTGTTGATCATCAGCATAGGTGTGGTAGGAGAATCCAGATGAGAATATTACAGAGCTGTGGGATGTTGTGTATAAGGAGAATGGGCAGGGACTGAAAATGGATCCCTGAGGGGACTCATGCATTAAGGCTGTGGGACTTTGAGACGGAAGTGCAATCTGATCACTCAGTAGGAGTGGCCAGAGAGGTAACAGGTGACATTTGTGGGCACTGCTTGAGATGCCCAATTCTGTCAGGATCACCAATAGGACCTGATGGTCAACTGTTTGAGCACTGCAGAGAGATCAAGCAGAATTTAGGCCAAGAACAAGGAGTCTACTTTTGCAGAATTGAGCACTTCTGTTACAGAGAGAAGAACGCTCTCAGTTGAGTGGCAAACCTTAAAGCCCAACAGATTGGGGTCAAGTAGGTTATTCTGAATCAGGCAGTGTGTCAGCTGGCTGGAGACAACCCATAGTTTGAGACTGGAATGGGAGGGGAGATACCGGCCAATAGCTCTGGACTGTGAAGAGATCCATGGTTGGCTTTTTAAGAGGGGGTGAGACACAGGCCTGCTTAAATTCGCTGGGGACACAGCCAGTGATTAGAGAGAAATGGACCAGTGAGGAAATGTATGGCATAAGTGCAGGAGCAGATGACAGAAGAAAGTAAGAGGGTATAGGGTCTAGTGGGAAAGTAGTTGGCTCCTTGCACATTAAGAGTTGTTGGAAATCAGCACTGGAAATTGCTGAAAATGCAGGTCTGGTAGGTTGACAACAGACAGAGTAGCCTTGTGGACACCAAAGTGTGAGAGAAGAGTTACGCATGTCAGTAATTTTGCATTCAAAGTAGGAAGCAAAGTTGTCAGCCGTTAGAGTGGAGAGAAGTGAGGGAGGTGGTGGATTGAGTAGCGTGAAGAAGGAAAGGATTGCGTGGGTTGTTTGCATTGGTTTCCACTTGAAAATATGTAGCCTTGGCAGATGCCACAGTGGAGGAAAACAATGAAAGAAGACACTGGTGAGCCACCATGGCACTTCGAAGGTTTGATTTTTCTGCTTTCTTGCTGTGGATCACAGTTTAGTCCTGTCAGTACCTAAATTGTCAGACAGCAACAGGCTGAAGGAAGAAAGTTTTTGCAGGATGGGAGATGAGAGGGCAAAGTGAGTCAAGGGTGCCTGATTGGCAATTTTTTAAACAGAAATATCTGTGTAACAAAAATTTGGTTCCCAAAATGTTTCTATTTCTTAACAATGTCAAACTATGTTTAATGGATAACTTATTACTACAAAAATGAATTATTCTAGCATAAAAGTTCTGTGCACATTGAAGGGAGACAGATAAGTTAATAGATACATAAAACTAAACTGTAATAATAATTTGTATTATGATTATCTGGTGCATACCACTCACTGTGTTTTTTATGACTCCACAAAAAAGCACATCATTATTGTGTGTTCATCCAAGGACATGATGCTCTGACAAGGTGATTTTGACAAGTGACTCAATTGCTTGATAATTACTAATCACTTAATAAACTGCATAGTTCAAACACCAGCAGTAATGTTGCTACTTAACTTTCCTTCACTCAAATCATCAAGATAACCTATGTAACCATATGTGTAATGTATTCCACATATCTACATTCTATCATGTGGGAGGGGGGCAGAGGCATAAATGGGGTAGAATGATGAGGGAGTCCCATGCAGGACTCTACTTTTAGGCTTCCAAATGTCAAAAAGTGTAGTGTGGGCTCTCCATCCATAGAGGCTGCTCTTGATACTTTGTGTTTCTGTGACATGCAACTGTTGTATTCTGCTGAAGCACATTCATTTATCATCACACTTAAAAAAGGTTTTTGTTTTTTTCAATATTGATGAAGCAATGATGTCTCAAATGCTTTCTTGGCCTAGCTTCTCATGTTCTATACACACTGTGAAAATTTTTGAGAGATCCTGCCCATTGATTTATTCAGAAACATGGATACTGAAGTTGTATGAATAGTTCTGGAGGTTTAAAAAAATACTAGGATTGAGTCTGAGCAGTAGCTTTACTTATGCTTTCACCACTGGCAGGGAAAAGCATAGATTACAAGAGGATAGCACCAGAATGAGAAATACTGGGAAAATGTCCTAATGTCCTAATCCAGGAAGTCAAACTGCTGGCACAGGACATTGGGCATGTCTCTACACCACAGGGGGGATTACCTAGGATTCACAACACAAGGTGAAACTTGCTAAGGAGCTAGAACAGTATCCTAAAGCTTGACTGTGTGAAGCAGTGAGAAATACCATGAACATGCATAAATATTAGGACATAAAAGCCAAAGGATGTGTGATTAAAAATGAAATAATTGTTCACACATATCAGATAACAAGTGTATTAAATAAGGTGACTTAAAATTATCAAAAGCCCTACTGTAGTTCCAAAAATAATATGTTTTAAAAACTGCTGTGAATGTGCTCAGTATTCACTTTTCTCAAGGTATATATACACAGTTGTATGCAAAGGTTTGGACACCCCTGGCCAAATTACATATTTCGTTGATTTTTGAAGTGAAAAGAAGTAAACATAAAATACAATCTGTAAAAATCCAAAAATGTGTGTCTATATACGTGTATAAAAAACATTACTTTTTTTGAGAAGAAGAAACATGGATGTTTGGAGAACTTCAGTGCGTCCCTTAAATACAGAAAGCAACTAGTCGCCATTGATCTTTCAAAGGAATGCAGCTCTACAAATGACTTCTAAAACATGGCAATAAATCAAAAGCCCTTGAGAACGGTCTTCCTGCTTCATGCAATCATAATTAATTACACATAAAGTCTTCTGTAATCAAGCTGGGTAATGAGTAATACTACACTTCAGTGTGTCAGGCTCTGAAGATATCTCAACACATTTCCCATATTCAGTTGTCTAGCAAGGCATAGAGCTGAAACTTATTCACGTCAGTAATCCTTTTAATACAAGTCCTAGTACAATAACCATTCCAAGTGCCTTCCTCATTAATACATCAGTGTTGTGGAGTAAAGAGTGAGGCCATGAGGTCATGATACAGTAAAAGGTCATTCTTCTTGCTTCGTGCCAGTTGTTGCTGCATTTATAATGAGCTTCGCTAGGCCTTTTAATTGCTGTCACTGGAAGACTGTACACACTGTAGAGTGTGCACCTGCTCATTTGTTGTGGAGTCTTTCCCAGACCATGGAAAGGACAAAGCAGTCTTTATAACCACGTGTAGCTGCTTTTGCATCTCATGCATTTTCACCAGTTTTAGAAATACAACGTACTGCCCTATATGCAAAGCACCTCATGTGATGCATAGAGTTTATGAAAGTTGTTTTTTTTTTTTTACGATGTTCAGATCATGCTCATTCAAAATTCAACTTAATCCCACCTCAGAGCTAGGCCATCTTAAATCTTGATCGTCTTGGTTATTCAATTATATATATATTGCAATTATCGTAATTACCGATCAGTAATTGATTTAGATAGAATGTGTGTTGCGTGCTGAAATATATCCGATTCTGCGCCCATAAACAAACGCTAAATTCAGAGATTACCGTGAGTGCGTGGGTTTTGGGAAACAGATTAAGATACAAAACGTAAACCCGCACGCCATTGTTATTTGGCACTAAAAATCGGTTAAGATAGCTTCATCGGTGCTATTCTCTTTTCTCTGCAGTTTCGTGCCTAAATCGTGAATGATAACACTGTTGTTCAACCCTCAAACACCACAGAAGGTTGCGCACAACTACGGACGCGCACTCGTCTGGTGATGGAGCGCACTAATGGTGTGCTAAAAACAGCGATTGCGCTTGGACAAAGCAGGCGATTCGCTTTTTCTTGTACGTGTAAGACCACACTGCTCTGCTGTGTGCTCCAGCATATGGATATGAAACAAGCATGCCGTTCGCTCGCCACCCGATGAACGGCAATGAAACGACCCTTTGCCCGAATCACTCGAGAGATTAATTAGGGCTATGTTTCAGATTCACATCGAATTAACTGACTGTCTTTAAATCAAGGTATAAATCACATGTAAGCATGCACTTTCTTAGCCTGTTTTATATGTCTAAGCTTTCTTCCATATGCTTTCTGTGTCAGAAACAAAAGTCATTGCTGGACAAGACAACATGAGGACAAATTTTTTCTCCTCTCAAAGTCATGCTCATTTCGATGACTGATTTACTGATGTTCTCCACACTCCACTGCTCAACGAAATTGAATTTATCCAATAATTGTTTACTTTATTATTTATTGTTTAAATTATTGACACCTTTAACCAAACAAAACATTTTCTCCTTTCCGTTTTGGAAGCATTTCTGCTATACCTGCGTCTCAGGTATTGGGATTGTCATGCGTTTGTTTATGCTAATGACAGATAGCATGCTGGAGCATGAAAATAAAGAACAGATTGGATTCATCGTCATGCCAATGAAACTGACTGTTTCTGCACATTTCATGAATTCCATGTGACCTTTTTGTGCAAACAGAACAAAATATAGTCATTTCTACAAATATGTTGATGAATGAGGCCCACTGTCAAAGATGTCAGTAATGGCGTGTTAACCCTTTGCATTACCATTATTGACATTTGAAAAGCTGTCCTCCAGTCACCAAAAGACATCCAAACGCTAGCATATCCACCAATCACAGTTATATCCTGCATACAATTTACTGGTGCTAAGCCCCCATGTGTTTTTGGTTGATGTAGATACAGTCAAGCTCTGTGTTGCTTTCCTGTCCAGGTAGAAAAGTCCACATGTATAACTGAATTAAGAATGCTGTTTGAGTTCTAACATATAGTGAGAATGTTGGTGTGAATGTCGGTGTCGTTATCATGACAACAAGCTTATATTAAGTAAATAATTCAGTATTTAATGTGCTAGTTCTAGTATGCACTAGTTCTGTTTTGCACATCATTGCAGTTTGCAGTAGATAATTGTTACTATAAGTAAGGGAAATGGTGTAAGCAGTGGTAACTATCAATTCTGTAGGCTGCTTTTATGAAAATATAGATGTCTCAAAGGAATTCCATGGAATTCAAATCATGTGGGTAAAACTGGGTAAAGAAATTGTATTCTCATTCTTTCATGAATCCTTATTCTTACACGCAAGCCCTTCCATGTAGAAAGAATTTAACTAGTGACTTTTTAGAAATAGAACAAAACATGACACTGAATGTCGCATACAAAGACCATTAAGAGCACAGTCAAAATATGCATATCATACTTGATGTAAGTCCTTACAGAGAGAGCGATACCATGTGAAGTGTAATGATGTCATTTATTTATTAAATAGATGAAAATTCCTGGGTGACAAATAAAAAATGTATCTACAGTGTGTTTCTCTGAATAGATAAATTATTGATAAATTATTCCCATATAATGTTTATAGTGAATTTTCATGATTACCTTGTATCAAACAATTGAAATGGTTGGTCCGTAAAATACCAGTGTTTATTTTACCAAACATTCCCAATGGAAAGCAAAATAAACAGGTAAAGGAAAAAAGGTTGCATCTGACATTGTCACTATATTTGGATGTGTGGTAAAAGGGTTCATGGGTTGTTGTCATTGAAATTTATATTGCAAACAGCAAATTCTGTCTTTACAGTTATGAAATTATAAAGCCATCACATTCGATAACTTGTTTATATCATAATTTTGATGTCATCTGTAAAGTCAAGCTCACCATGGCCCTATATACATTTGTGCCCTTTTAGAGTTATAAATCCATACAACGGTTGCCATATTGTAAAGACCTGCCTTTAATTGCTGCAAAAGTAGTTTCACCTAAGGCTTTTCATTTAATTCACTCATTTGATGCTATTTGGAACTTTTTTCTTCATTCTGCATTCCATTTATGTTCTAAAGCTGTTTCAATGCAGAAAAAAGTGACTGAAGTTACACGACCTGATGAATGGAAAAGCACATTTATATTTAGTGCTGATTACTTGTTCTGATTCTGAGTACAGCATTTTGGGGGAGATATGGATCAGTGACCATGGATGACCAAAGTGCTGACCAGTGAAATAAGCTCTCTCAGTGTACCACTTGTCAGCAGTGCTGTTTAAACAAAGCTAGTTATGGTGAAAGCCTGTGTGCAGTTTTTGAACCCCTCATCCGTGTCGTCATTATTGTAACCTAACTGTGGCCAGGACTGCTACTTCAGCTGACACCTTATATACCCAATTAATTAGTAGTTTGTATACTTAACCATAGCTATGCCCACATCTTTGTATATTATGTGACATGTACCTTGTGTTGTTCATTATTGTAGAGACATAAAGGAATCAAATTCCTTTGAACAGACATCCAACTGGTGCTTCATTTTGCAAATTAATTTTGCTAACTTTCTGAATTAGCCCTTAGCTGGGTTATGGAGACTCAAAAGTAAAACATTTTACATAACAACTTGTGTGTTCCCCATAACTAATCTAAGGACCAGTCCAGTATGGACAAACATCAAACACTGATTCATTAGAGAAACACAACATTTAAAGTTATTCCAACAATAGGAATAACATTGGAAAACATATGGAATAATGTAAAAAAAATCCATTTGGGAATTCCATTACGTTTAAGATAAGATTGATGGAAATACTGATTTATTTCAGACATGCTCTATGATGTTTCTATTTATTTATGCCTTTAAACAGCCTGTTCTTTATGCATCAATTTATTATTGTTGTATTTTAAGATATCTTTTACATTTATGCATGTAACATCTGACTGTCTCAAATGTACAAAGGATGTGTTGAATCTGAAATGTCTTCACACACCAAATCACATTTCCATGCTCTTTCCTCACTCTCTGTACTTTCCCTAATTCCGTGACAATACCGTATTTCATGGTTTACAGCATTACGTTTGCAGAATTGTCCATTCAGTCACTTCTCCGGCGTTACACTTGATGTGTGCTTGAATTTTTACGACAAAGCTTGAGGTATGATCAGAAGATGGATATTAATTTCTTCTTTGTGAATCTGAGAGCGATTTATTTCAGGGTTGAAGACGTGCTGCAGGGAGAGTGGACTCTCATTGCGGTTTTATAGAAGATACAGATAGATGTAGGAGGAAAGTCTAATTTTCCTTCTCTTTAGAAAACATTTGTTTGCTTATGTGGTGGTGTTATATCACAATATGTGTTACAATATGTGCAATCTAACTTGACATTAGTGATTATAGCCTGAGTATAGATTAAATATAAACCAGCTTTGCATTCAGTGAAATATGACATCAAATACCACACCCATTTTACCACAATCTTTGCTGAGATTGTGTTACATTCTGACAACGCTGACCTCTGCCTATGACAAGCAACATTTCAAGACCATGGTTGCAAAAATCCATGCAGTAGCTGTCATATACAAGATAATAGAAATACATTAGCATTTTGATCATTGCAAACTTTGCTCTCAAACACCAAAAGTTTATTGAACAGTTTGCTCTGAGTAAATCAAATCATTTGTTCAATGCGTTGTACCAGTGCCTCTTCCTAACCAAATAATCATAGGGGCTGTAGATCATGTTAAAATGAACAAAATGCTCAATTTACTACCCCATCGGATTTAATGGCATTTGTATAGCAACACGCTATACAAACATTTTGCAGCTGAAGGCCCTGAAGTATCAACCAAACAGCCAAGTATATCAGTCAAGACTGTCATCCAAAATTACAACTGAACTGAAATGGAGGCAGAAGCTGTATTGCTCTATTCCTATTGCAGAAGTTGAAGCAACCAATATGTTGACGAGTGCATGGCAATTTGTCAATTTCCCATTGACTATAATAGAGAAATTGATAGTGTTTTATAATAAACTAATACTTTCATGTTGTTTTTTTTTCTCTTTTTTCCGCTTTATTCAATCCTGTTTTTGGAATCGGCCATTTAATATTAAGCTCGTCTTGCAGCGGCAATCACTACATTCACTCAGGAGCACTAAGGAAAAATGAATACAGTCCGCCAATACACTTGCACACAGCCAAGAGCTATTTTTGCTCTACAGGTCACACACTGCATTACAGTGGGGTGGACACTCACTGGAGGACAGCTATTGCTCTGGTGATGTCATCCAAGCAACTCGCAGACACCTGATGAATTTCAGGGTGCCTGAAAGCAGTGAGATGAGGAAACTCTGGCTAACCTACCCATCCCTATCCCTAGCCGAACAAAGACAGTTTGCTCCAATGTTGTGGGCTCGCAGTCACAGTCGGCAAATGACGCTACTGGGATCAAACCAGGCACACAGAGCTCAGCTTGGGTTAAAAGTAAATGCCTTCTCTTGGAAAAATGAAGTTTCGATTATGTTGCCTTTCACTTTTTAGTTTGAAATATACAACTCTGACTGACTGAGACCTTTAAATCCGATGGGTCTATGACAAATAGCTGACAAAGACCACAAAAGAACTAAGCAAAAGGATTTACCATACCATATTGAAGGCTAAGTGTATAGTTTGTTTTCACTGATGATATTACAACTAATAGGTTAACCAGATAATTCACATTGGTCTGCCCAAGCAAGAAGATGTGTCGAGCACATATAACCTCTCACTTGATGATAATGTGTCAAATCATCATCTTGTAATCCCTTGCACCGAACAACACACATGGTGCACCCTCCATAATTGGTGTCCACTCTAGCTGAAAATCTTCATAATAGCAGTTGACTAATCAGATAGCTAGCCTGCCAGCTGTTCATCATAAAGATAACAGTTTGTGTTTGTGGAGCAGTAATCCTGAGGTCTGAGAGCAAATGATATAAATTACACACACACACACACACACACACACATGCTGTGTATGTGTATATATATATATATATATATATATATATATATATATATATATATATATATATATATATATATATATAGAGAGAGAGAGAGAGAGAGAAGCCATCTATCTGATATTATGCCTTTTGCATGATCAGTTAAATGCTTGCTCTATGGCTTGTATACCAATTCAGACTTTGTCAGATTAGCTAATACTACATCAATACATGTATCTCAGCTGCATTTCAGAACAAAAGCTACTCCAAGGAAATCAGAATGCAAGTGTTTTGAAATGTATGCGGTTATATACAGCTGTACTGCATTACAAAACTAACATGCTTCTCAACAAGGTTTTTCCACTCCTAGCACTGTAATTGTGAGAGTGCCACATTTTAGTGCTTAATTTGATATTTTCAGACTGGCTAGTCATCTAGACCAAATATATCTGTGTATGCTATTGTGTTTGCCGGTACAGGATGAAAAGAAACTCTCAGAGTATTTTGTCCTTTTAAGGTTAATAGAAAAATAAGTTACATGTCAAGTTCATCAAGTTCCAGTACACCGTGCCATCAGACAACACAACGACCTTGTTTTCACTGCATCTCTCCTCACAAAGCAAGTAGAGGGACCCTTATACCAAAAGGCTTTGGCCTTGGATCCTTTCAAGGGGAGATGATGGATTGGTCTTCTGATCTTTATAGTGGATGTATCATAACAATGGCATGATAAAAATGATGCGCGCTGTTGACTCTTTCACATCTGTGCCACTTTTCACAATGCTGTTTTGCCACACTGCAGAATCAGATTGATGCTTGATCTGTTCCCCTCAGATAATTACATAATTGCAGGTAATCTCATTGTTATTTGTTATCGCAAAGGCAATTAGAAATGTATGGTTGATAGGTGTCCTTATTTTCTAACAAAATGAAGTACTTCAGCATTTAACATAGAACTTATTGAAGCAGCTTACCTGAGCTATTTTACCTTAAGAGACTAATGTCTCCACTAAGTTCTGCCCAGGTTCAATACTACATTCAAGTTCACCCGACCATAACTAAAGGAAACATACAGGTACACACCAGGGAATGTCATATTCAGAAAAGGAGACACTCTTTAGTAAAAGACAAATCACTGTACTAGTCACATAGTTTGCACCAGGTTTAAATATTGTACTTCCCTTTTTCTTTTATGGCATAGACTGTCAGATGATTACCAGAAGTGATTTTGATCCTTTACACTTTTGCAGGAGCTGTGAACAAGTTAACGGGTAACAAGTTTTAGCTTTCTGTTCCAGGTTCATGACCATCCAGTGGTCATTTGGTCTTATCAAAAGTTGTGAAGAGAAAAAAAAATGTGTAATGTGACACCATAAGTGCACATGAGGCAGAGAAGTCCACCCGCTTTTTTCACAGGTAATTTGAGGAAAAAAGTCATTGACTGCTTAAAATAAGATGATAATGCATAGCAGCAGGCTTATTGATTTAGAATCAGAAATGTAATGAATGCAAAGCAGGGAAGTAATATAAAATGTCAAATTAATTCCCTGTGGCACAAAGGGTAAAGATTTTTGTACCAAGGAGACCATCTTCCGTGTCTCTTTTAGTGTGACAAGCAGAAGAATGACCGATTCCATAGATGGTTCAGTTTTAGTGCTTGATAGATGGACCCATCCAGAAATTACTATATCTAGCTATCCTTGGCAAAGAGAGTATCTGAACTTTATGTGCCTTTCAATTGACAGCATTGACTGGAAATGTATTTTTTCCTTCAGCTCTTACCTCTACAAAAGTTTTCAGCGATTCTTAGAAACCTGGGGGGTCAGCTTAACCCTTTTTTCAGTATTACATGTGGAAGTGGATATGAGTATATGTGGAATCCCCATTGGATTTCTATTGAAATCAACTATCAGGTCAAAGTGCTAAATGCAGCTTAAAGGTGTCATGAACCGCGCTGCACACTTGGCGAGGATTTCATTTTTAAAAGAGGGACATATGAAGTAGATGTACAATGTGTGTAACAAAGTTAACATTAAGCACCTTCTGGTTACAGAAAATGTGAAGTGATATGAAAAAATGATAAGTAATACTGGGGTTTCACATAATATAATCTTGTCTGTGGTGTACATCCTACCTGTGCCAAAAGCTGAGTGCCTTATGATCATTTACACTTTCAAAAAAGTAACATTAAAATGATGCTTTTGATTATCTATTACACTTTTCCTGTCAAGCCTGATAACATCATGTCCTCTTGGTGAAAAATGTTGCAAATTGTTACTGAGGCACATATTAATCTGGCAATGGACCACTACAGGCCTGTCAAATCATCTTAAAATACAGAGATGCTAATTGGGGAGGATTTTATCCTCTGTGCAACATGCTGCATTTATGTCAGGAATGGCTACTGCTAAGGATTTTATGAGTCAGATGCTTTACAAGTGAAATATGTGGACTGGTGTGATAAAAGGAATTTCACTGGTGATCTGTGCAAAAAGCAATACTGATAATGTATTCTTCATCTTTTTATTATTACTATTATTATTTACATAACTGCCAAGTTTAGTAGATGTCGTTATCCAGAATGATCCACAGTTAATGGCATAAATACACTATACTGCATCATGAAAATTACAATGTCATATAATCATAAAATATAGAACTAAAAATACATTTGAATAATAACAAAATAATACAAATGATAAAAAATACAATGAATAGTCAAGTAATTAAATCCACTCTGCATTCACAAACAGGTCACTATATTATTATCTATATAATTAGTTATTTGGATGATGTATTAAACACATATAATAGCTACATGTGCACATCTATGTAGAAATGCCTTTGGCTTTGGCCTCTTGGGATCAATATTTTTATGGAAAATACAAAATATACTTACATGACTGCTGGCCCACCTTATTTGGATATGTCAGGCCAATAAGAGGAGATTATGAACTCTATGCTCTGGGGGAACTGGAGAGCTACAGGTGGGTGAAGAAATCCAAGACCTGACAATATTGCTGTTGTTCTATCAAAAGTTATACTAGCGAACACTGTTCTCAATTAACATACTGCATGCACTTTAGGTTAGCTTATAAGAAAGGCATGTTAAACTTACAATGGGGCTGTAACAGCACCTCAAGGGGGCTTTCAGTAAAAGGTTTTTTGACTTCATTGTGTATGAATGAAGATATGGCCCATGGCCATGTGCTCCTTTGGTTGATTGGTACAATAAATAAGTTGTGATGGGTGGGGCACATTATGAAGTAGAGCATTACAAGTAATTTGTGTTGCAGTTTCCCCTTGATTAATGTTGCAGCAAATACTCATCGCGGGCCACTGGACATCTGCCAGTGTGGAGCGACTGCAGGTAAATATTGCAATTAACTGACATCTATCTAATACCGGTGATAATTAGGGATGTGTTAGCATGCTGCGGCACTGTGGCAGGCTGTTTGACAGCTGTCACCACAGCACTGGAGCGGCAGACGGGAGACAGAGAAAATGTCCCGCCCCACATGTCAACCAGAGCCACAGAATGCCATACAATCCCAAGTCAGCTCATTTGCTCATGTGTGTGAAGTATGATGTTATTACGTTATTTTCATTTAGCTGGCACTCTTATCCACAGCAACTTGATGTAAACATGTTGAGTAAGTTTTCTATGACCTTTTAATCAGTAACTTGTAATTAGCTGTCATTAAGTGATGAATAGAGGAAGGACAGTTTGATGCAATCCCTCATATTGTTGTGATAGACCTGTCTTTCAGCCCAGCTGCTTTACAGGGAGAGCAAGCTCTCCAGACAGAGAGTAACTTCCGGTGACTCATATGTCTCTCACTTCTTTGCTCTTTCATTCCACCACATCGTCCTCTAATGGAGCCATCCTGCCTGGCACCCCCTGAGATCACAGCCGTGCAACCTGGTCTCCTGTCCTTCCTGCCAGCTGAACTAAAGTCCTTGCCATCACTGCCAACATGAATATTGTGCTGTGACTGCCTCCATTTGTTTTTCTTTCTATTTTTTTATACTGCTGTTGAACAGTCTTGGTATTAATAGTTGTTTCATACCATGTAGGATGAAATGATTTTATCAGGAAGGCCCTGTGTTTTTTGCAACTGGTTTTTAAACCTGTAATTTATTTTTATTTTATTTATTTAACTATTTTCTTTCCAGGAAAGTCTCATTGCGATCACAAATCTCATTGGCAATTGACTATGAATGACTGATAATTAATTATACAAACAGATGATTGGTAGTATACGGTCCATCATATCTTTTTGCCTGACCTTTCTTTCTTTTTCACCAAAAGCATATGCATGCTATGCAAATATTTTGGCATGTGCTAGAACAAATATGGAATGGCAAGAGAACGTCTTTCAATAATATAAAAAACTTTTTTCCAACAAGTTTTCAATTTTTTAAATGGCTGTTTCCATAAAGAGTATGCGAATCACAAGTCTGTACAAATGTTCCATTTTATTTCATTTGATTTTCATATTCATTTGATATTGTACACATCACTAGTTTTATTTATCCATTAATTCATTTTGTAGTAGACACATTAATTAACATCAGCATCTTATATGAAACACTGCTGAATAAAATCCTATCAATAGACATACATCTCCTTTAACCAGCGTGCAGGTACACAATGAGTAGTAATGAAATGGCTAATTGATATCAGTAAGTAACAATAATTGACTGCGTGCAATCTGGCATTGAGTCTGTATCAGCACTATGGTGTGGCAGATCTGGAATGCAGGTTTCAAACAAAGTTGCAGAAAGCAGCTAGTTACAGTATGCAGCTAGATCTGCAAACAATGGCAAGCCACATACTTCAGGTGGACTGCCCCCAGACTGCCTCACGTATAAAACAAACCTTGCTTAGGCTTTGTCCGCAAGGATAACATTTTGTAACAACATAGTGCAAATCACAGTTATGTGATTTTGTTTGCGTAATATGATTATGTGAATAAGAGTGTAAAAGAGTTATATTTTGATGCTAATGCATGATTAACCAATTAGGTTGAAACAATGTACCCAGAACACATACATTCAGATAGGCATCCACAGTTGTGTTTTCATGCCGGCCAAACCATCTAATACAAAAAGATATTACATACAATATCAAGCTGTACAATGACTGGAGTTACAATAAACAAAAGTAGAATATAAGTGGAGTGCAATAGCTTTAAACTGCTATTTAAGTATACTTCATGTTTTAGATATAGTACATGAGACCCTGGGACAACATTCTGCAGATCATAAAAACATTTGACTTATGGCTTCTTAATGTGCTCATAGCAAACGCTATTATTTCAATAATTTATTCAAACATGTGAGTCTTATAAATGGACTGGAGTCTGCTGGCCATATGGCAGGCTTTCATGGAGGAGGGTGCAGAGGCACCACGGTGACAGAAAGGGTGGAGAGTGAAGAATATTCTAGTGATTGACGGATATGCGGAGAGAGCCTCAAGTAGGGCCGCGAGTTGTGTCTGTCCCTGTCAGAGAACGGCTGCTCTGGGACCGTGCCAGCGGCGGGGGCTGTGGCATGAGTGAGTCCTCGTCATGCTGAGGTTGCACATTGGAGTGGTGCGTGCTGCATTGCAGTTTTGACTCCAGTAGGGATATCTGTTGCACTGTAATTACATACTGTGTTATAAAGTAGTATACTGTTCCCATGAACAAGAATGAAAAATGGAAACTGTGATAAAAACTGAAATTTAAATAATTATGTGTAAGAGCATTGTATTTTATAATTTTGGTTATGGACTTACATTTACATTTATTTTGCATTTATTATCCAAAGCGACTTATACATAAGTTATTCATAGCCTAAAACTGTGCTGTATTTGAAGTTGCATGGTGTATGGGTAATGACATATGCTTGATGGATGTATATCATTGATAAAGTAGTCCATAAATATATTTCAGGTCTTACTTTTGCCTGGAAATTTATCAAAGACCTTTGGTGTTCTGGCTGTGCCACTTTGATGTTCTTATCGGTGAGACTTGAGGGCATTTAGCAGATGGCCCTTCTCCCTTTTCGTTTCTGGTGTTCTCAAGAAAGCCTGTATTTTCTAAATTCTAAACTAAATAGAAAATGAGATGAAATCATGTTTCCCCTTTTTTCCTAGAATGCAGCTGAGTAGGAGACAAATACCCTTGAGAGAAAAGAGAGAGCAGGTGCACTTCACCTATTTGGTGTGGAGTCTCGGCTCTCCCCTTGGCCATGCGAAAGTTGCTTTTTCGGCACAGCTGGTCAGGGGCTTTCACTAAAGATCATTTAGCGGAACCTGAAAGATCCAGGTCGTTCAAGCATCTCCCCTTTAATTACTGCAGCAGATGCGACACTTTCCCTCGCACCTACTTCGGCCCTCACCTGTTGTGACTGCTCTCTGTGCCTGCTGGTCCCGTCTGCCTGAGGAGATTACTGCAGTTAAATTTATGTTTGTGACATATGCCCCATCAAAATGTGTGAAAAAGAACATCCTACTTCTCTTCTCATCTCTGGAACGAAAAGAGGCATGGTGCAATGTTAACAGGTTAACATCCTATTCAAGACAAGCATTGAATAGGATGTGACCTCGAGTAGCCACACTAAATAGTCAACAAAAGTCAGCAATACAAGTATTTCACGCAATACAACAATACATGTATTTCACGACTCATGATGTACCTTGTGAATATTGTGATACCAGAGTGGAATTTGCAAAATGTCTCACAGATAATATGAGGGGAAATGTTGGATGGGTTATTTATTTATTTATTTACATGCTTATTTATTTATTTATACACGTACCTTTCAGTGTAAATCTCATGCAGCTTAAACTGAGCGATTGGCCCAAGCAAGATGAATCCTCTCAAAAGTGCTGACTTTCAGGGAAAACGCTAATAGATTCTCAAAGTGGGAATCGTTACCACAGGGGCATGTAAATGACTGGTGAAGAAATAATACGTAAGACGTTATTGAGCCTTGGCTGTTGAGAAAGCAGGCCCTGCATTCTGTCTCCACAGAACCACTGTGATATGCTAGTGGTAATTAGATATTGATTTAGTCTGTCAATGGATATCCCACATGCTGTCCTCCTTCTTGAAAGGGAGAGCACATGGACATCTGGATTCATCTTGTAAACAACAAAGTATAATAGTGTTGTGGTCTCACACCTTCCCTGCAGCAACAATAAATAATTATTTTTTTAAGAAAAGGGACTTAAGCATTCTGGCTTTAATAAGCCTCATAGGAAAATAACTGAAATGAAATTATTTTGTTTCTATGATGAATTATCTTACTTCTACTCTGTGATTTTCCATTTAATTATTTTGTAATTTTGATCAAACATGTTCTGTGAGGATGATATGCTGTGTTTCAACATCCAACAAAAATGAAATTGTTTAAATCACGTAAAAAGTTGTTGTTTTGTATTTCTTTGTCTTAGATTTCTAAATTAATGCTTTGGGACATTAGTGCTTTAAAGACAAAGAGTTCATTTTAAGAGCATTTTTGTTCATTTATTTGCTAAGTATTCCAAATGTATTCCACAGGATTTCACAGATACAACACCCCAACCCCCACATGAAGAGGTAGAGTCTGAAGAGGTGCCTGAAGACGCAAGACGCACCTCTTCAGACTCTACCTGGACTGACCCAGCACACAATTGCTGCCCCCCCGCCCATCAGTGCTGTCGTAAATTGCTGTGCTTTTTAAATTGTGCTTTTAAATTCTCTTGTTGCCGCCTTTACCCTGACGCTCATTGCGCCGTTTGAAGTTGTCGAAGTCCGCCGTTTGAAAGTGTATCGTATTAGTTGCCCTATAGGCTGTAATTGTACAAATCTAATAGTACTGTGTACTCAAACAGACGCTGCTCTCAGCTGAGAACTGTCTCATTGTGGAACTGTACACATCCTGTCCCCGTACTGTCGCTATACTTGCTGTA
Source organism: Megalops cyprinoides (assembly GCF_013368585.1). Classification (NCBI taxonomy): domain Eukaryota; kingdom Metazoa; phylum Chordata; class Actinopteri; order Elopiformes; family Megalopidae; genus Megalops; species Megalops cyprinoides. The sequence continues at coordinate 20,519,192 of NC_050593.1, forward strand.
TGCACTTTTGTAAGTCGCTTTGGATAAAAGCGTCTGCTAAATAAATAAATGTAAATGTCTCTGAATGTCTTTTTATTTCTTTGCTAGTTGTGGATTATCTATCCATGCATTTTCAAACAAAATTATAGAAGCTTTGTTCCGACTTTACATTTTCAATGTCTATTTGGTGATGGGGATTACATCTCTTTGAGAGAAGCAGTAAACTATTTATTTTAGATTTTACACTGAACAATGTCTTTGCAAAGTTTGCAATGAATAACTTGCATGGTGCAATGCTATTTCAATTCAAATAAACAGGAAATTGCTGAAAAGTCAATGGTTCTACCATTTTTTCTATAAGGAGCCAGCTGCCACTGCACTTACTCCTCTTGCAAAATGTATGAAATCGAAAAACTTAGAATCTTAAATCCTTGAGTTGACAGAATCTGTCAAAAACAGTTTTATCAGCTCCTGTCACTTTACGGACTAGAAGCTAATAAAACGTCCATACCCTGAATGGTGTCTTAGATACAGCTTCCCCTAGTCAAGAAGAACAGCTGACTCTTAACTAAGCTAAAACCATAAACTACAATCATACAATCTGCTGAGTCTAGGCGGCTGACATTGTGTCATCTTTCACACAGTTAAACATATTAAATCTCTTTTTTTGTAAAAGTGTTTCTGGTAGTGCTAGCTAGTCTATTAATTTTAACTAAGCAAATGTATTGCTCTCTCATTTATAATTTTTGATGTATTGATGTGGACTTTTGCTTTCTGGTGTGGACTTATTGCACTAAGTGCACTAATCTGGCTACACAACTACCTTGCAGAAAATGTTTCTTGGAGGAATAAAAATGGAATAAATAATTACATGCTGTTATTGTGGATATACTGGCTCTTTCCTCAAAATCATTTTCATCAATACCGAGAGACAAAATTCTAAATAACATGGTAGGTCACATCTTGTCGTTTCTGTACATTGTTCTCCCATTTTCCCACTATTATCTGTGATAATCCCCATCGTGGCCGATTTGGGAACATACATCACTGTGTTCCCAGCAAAACATCCTCAGAAACATCTTAATCCACAGCAACATCCTCAGAGAATCATTCATGATCAATTCAATAGCTAGTTAACCGGACAAAATGAATGAAATCTATAACAAGTTAAATTTGGAGGCTAAATGTGGATGTCTTAATCTGACTACATTCAAAGCATGATGGGTGAGGTTTTACATTGATGAAATCAACAGATCTTGGCATTGACCTCTGTTAGACCGTATTTCAGACCCTATGATCTTTCACCTTCTGAGACAGACCAATTTATTTATATGTACAGGGGAAAATGTTACCTTCTTCCTCTGTACAATTGTTGTAGCAGCTGTGCCATGTAAATGTGCTATATGCGCTGATCTTTCTGTGGACTTGTTTGGCACCAGCTGATTTTACAGAATAATTTTAAAAATTAAATGACACTTTAATGATATACTTTTTATTTGACTGCTCAGTTTTACCTTTTTGACAGCCCTAGTATTCACACCAGATTTGGGATCAATTCCATTTCAATTCAATCAATTCAGGAAATGAACTGCCACTCAATTAATTAATTGAAAAATCTTCCAAGAAAATGATGGGCAATTTGCACTTCATGAATTGAATTTCAGCTCATTTCCTGAATTAACTGAATTCAAATAGAATTGACCTGAACTCTGATTCACACATTTTAACTCACCCATTCACGTAATGACATTGACTTACAACACACTGTCAAGTGTGGTAATCAAATAAAGACATTTTTGAACAAAAGACTGCCATTTTACTTTGCTGAATAAATTTAGGGCATCACAAAAGTAGATATACTTTGATTTTCCCATGATTTCCCACTCATTAATCTTGTACTGGACTAAAATGACCACCACAGTATGGTACATTTTTCTAGACACACGGTATGTTCACATCAAGATTGCTGCTATGTTCTCTGTGTTCTTAATGGTTGAAAGAGGATCTAATCCCACATACTGTATTACTGTTTTGCCCTAGATTTATGGCACTTGCATTTCTCTCCATTCCTCTCAACCTCAGCTGACATGTGGAGCTCTGGTGTAAAATGGTCATGGTCAATCAGTCAAGTGGGTCTTCCTCATTGGTACTAGCTGGACTTAATTACTCCCTCTACTGAGAAATTGCTGTGAGATCCTTGGAATGTGTTGAATATTGAGAATTACTGCTATGTTGTTTAGAACGATTACGTTTATGTAGCTAGGAAATAGACACTATTCTGTAACGTAATCTTTACTCCCATCAGAAAGTCACCACTTTAAATGTATTATGCCTATACAAACACAAACCCTTACTTAGGGCATGTACCTGAGACATTCTAATTACATATATACAGTGCCTTACAAAAGTATTCAGACCCTTGACCAATTGTGATATTTATTTACAAACAATGAAACTCAAAATGATTTATTTTAAGGTCACATTGGTTTTATGTCAGAAAATATTAAGAAAAATAAAAAAGTGAAATTTGCTGTTTGCATAAGTATTCAACCCTTGTGCTCCAGGTTTACACAGATGAAAAAATTGCCCCCGGGAGGACATGATTGCATTACCATTGGCCTCTACCTGTGATCCATTAAAGTAACTGTCACATTTTCTTGAGAAAACCACACTCTGTTTAAGGATCATTGGTCAGGCTATGATTCTGAAGGAAAGGTGTGACAATCAGGACTAACGAGCATTCTACAGAAGCAGAGTTAAAGTAAAACAAATGCATGAATTATGAAAATGGATATCCCAGGAAACAGTATTCCATCAATAATCAGGAAGTGGAATCTGCATCACACCACCCAAACACTCCCTAGAAAAGGCCGCCCCTCAAGACTCAGCATCCAAGCAAGAAAAACTTGTGAGAGAAGACACAGAGAGGCCAACAATCACTTTGAAGGAGCTGCAGAGTTCAGTGACTAAGAGCACAGTAAAGGTGCACCAGTCAACAATATCAACAGCTCTGCATAAATCTGGCCTGTATGGGAGGGTGGCAAGAAGCAAGTCATTAATCAAACCTTCTCAAAGCACATCTTGAGTTTGCCAGAAAGCATGAGAATGACCCAGCTAAGATGTGGGAAAATGTGGAAAATGTTTTGAGGAGAGCAAGATGGAGCTTTTGGCAAAAATTCAAAGCACTAATGACGACACAAACGTAACACTGCCCATGCCTCAAGAAACAAGGATAATGCCCCCATGCCACATGGTTCTGGGAACACGGTAATGAATTTGTCTTATTGCAGTGGCCTCCCCAGTCGCCAGACCTCAATCCAATTGAGTATCTGTGGGATGAGATGGAGCAAGAATAGAGATCCACTACCAGTCAATTCGCAACAACTATGGGAATGGCATGGGCCAGCAACCTTGCGCCACACTTTCAAAACCTTCTTGTGTCCATGTCCCAGTGAACTCAAGCTGTTCTGAGGGCAAAAGGAGGACCAACTCATTATTATGTGCACTTAACAAACCAGCAACTCTGTGTGTGTGTGCGTGCGCACGCGCGTGCATACACACATTTATATATTTATATAAAGACAAGTCCATGTACTACTGAAAAAGAAATACAGGAACTTTCTGGAGAGTGTGCTTCAAAGCCAAATGAATATCATACAACCTCATGGTTAAATATTTCATTTTAACTCAAACAAAAAATATCCTTGGAACCTTGTGGTGAACTATCTGAGCAGAAATGCTCAATAACCTTGATGAGAGAGCAGACCTGCACAGAGAGACAGCCCCATGCTAGGGCAGACCTCAGTACTGGGCATGTTTATCGGTGAAAACAAAAGCTTTCTGAATTATCTAAACTGACAAAACAATGCTTTCTGTATGTAGTCATACTTGACCTGGTAAGTGCATTCTGTCAGAGCTATACACATTGTGAGAGAGATGTTTTCCTGATGCATCTCTCTTGTGTTTTATGCTAAAATTGTGGAGATATAAATTTTCAATGAATGAATCAAGGGAATTATGATTTAGTAATGTGATGAACTCTAGAGACTACACCAAGAGGGTTTCTGTTGTTGAGTCACAAGAGGGGTACCAAAGCTTCTTTTGCAGTGTTGATGAAGTCCGTTCAAAAGCATGTTTTCATTATTTGATGCTTCAAGGAAAATGAAGTAATATTGAAGTAAACTATACAGGACATTAATAAAATGGTATTATCTGCTGTGGAAAAAAATAATCTGCATTTATTCTGTGAGAACAAACTGCTTTAATATGAACTGAAGTTAAATTTAATTTGAACTCACAGGAGCTTAAAGAAGATTCAGTCAACACTTAGACGTGTTCAAGCAACATAGCAGCACTAAACCTGTAAGTTATTATGTAGACCACACATGCACTTGCATGATCTGACGAGCACTAACAACCAGCATGTGCATAGGCTGATGTCATCACTTGCAGTTGTACTGTATGTGATGACACTATATAGTAATACCAAGCTATAATTATAAACTAATGCTGGCAAATGTCAACATGTATATACAATTAATTAATGATTATAATGAACCCTGAAAAAGAGTCCACATCAACACTGAATTGAGACATGTAACAAAATAATAAAATCAATAAAAACAAGCTTGTGTTGAGAATGACCAACCTGGATGCACATGAAAAATCTGCCCAGAAGACTCAGCTTTTCAAACCCTGCCTTCTCGCCATAAAAAAAGGAGTCGAGGGGGACTTGTTTCCACATTTCTCCCAACCTCATTAATATCCTTGACCCGTAAAACAGGATAGGCAAGGCTGTGTTGTGCATTGATTCTGGTAGCCCTTGAACAGCTGCAATCATTCTAACTTGATGGTTTCCAGTCATGGGTGCTGCTGAGGTAGGGAGAACTTTATCCTCAGTACACATACTTTTGTCTTATCTCAGTCAGGTGATGAGATTCAATATCCCAATCATTCAGACCCTGATGTATAATCTGTGGTCACCTTTGACATTGTAAGCATAAGGCTGTTGACACTGCCAACTTAATCAAGGAGGTCTGATTAACATGACCACGGCTGACTTAAGATGCCACTCTGTCAAATACTTTCAAGTGCCCACACTCCCTCATCTCAAATGTTAGTTATAGTTAGGTTATTGTTCTTGATCTGGGGCACAGTGCTTTTGTAAACACAGTTCAGCAAGTCTGCATCTTTAGAGATGCCCAGAGACCTCGAGATGCTTTATTGCTCTCCTCTGTGTCTGTGGTGCCATCGTTTACTACAGGGCTGTTTATGCTACATACCCAGTTTGTGGTATTAATGGAGAATATAATATACATTACTGAAGTTACTGAAGAAATGAAGTATTTTGACACCCATTGTTAAAAAAATGAATCAACAAGGATTGGTGGTAAATACTTCATATTGGTGTAGCCACTGTGTCTCCCCTATGCCAGTATTTTTCAGTTTTTTTTCCACACAGCATACATTTTTAAAATGACTGACCATTGCAACTCAACATGACTGGACTCAACTGAAGATGCAGTCAGACAGAGTCTAAATGTTAAATTTTAAATTCTAATTTAGTGCAATGTTATCATCATTGTTATCGAAACAAAATTGTTTTATCAATAAGTGGAGTAGTATCAGAGCACATTCGTTTTCTCAATAAGTGCAGAAGGCTTACTATTATCATTATGCTATTATCAGAACAATTTTCTCAATAAGTGTAGTATAATGATCATCACAACAAGTTTCTAAATGATAAATGTGGTGTATTGAAAATAGAAATGTAATTTTACTCTCAAAATACTTCTACATTGTAGATCTACAATTTGGTTTGGCAACCCAATTTAAATCTCCAACCCATCCATGGGTCCTGACCTGGCCCTACACATTGTTAATAGAGAATTCCTTCTTTTTTTCTTAAATACTATATTCTGAAACCACTGTGAGCTTGCTTTGCATGCAGTAGCATCATCACTGATTTCCATAAGCACACAATAATTCTTGCATTAAGAAAGTTTTTTTGACTGGAAGCAGAAAATTATAGTTTTATATGAGTTCCACAGACTCAGACAGAACGATGTATTACATTATGTACACTGTCTCTCAGGAGACAGTGCCATATCACCCTTTGTTTCATGTTACATAACTGTTGGATACTGGACTTTAGCCCTCCAGATGCACTCTTTATATTTTAGCACTCTATGGACTCTAATGAGAATTAATTTAGTGGTACCACCAGGAATGGGCCTTTGTGGTTAGTATCTGCCTTGACCCCAGAAAGTTATCGGCCCAGTATACAAAAGACTGTATATGGCACCCACTTCATCTCTGCACGAGCACTAAAACAGAGGGACTGTGGGTAAAGTCCACATTACAGACTAGTGTCTGGTCCAGATGGTGTACTTATACAAGCTGTTTCACAGCACACAAATCGGGATAACCTCCGACACCACACAGTACCCAGGCTTGTACAGGGATTACTGCAGGAAAAAAAAAGAAAAAAACTCCACATGATTGCTTCTACTAAATTCCCAGACATTGAGTGGTTGAATCTCTGGTGAAATAAATAAGTAAGTAGCATTACATTTAGTGTCAGGCTTCTCGCTGTGTGATATACAGTAGCAGCAGAAAACTGCCAAAGATAGGTATAATAATAATAATAATAATAATAGATTTTTAGTCTGTAACATTATTAGTATAACTTAGTCATGAGTAACAAAATAGAGGCAGTATGTGTAATCAGCATTTGATTTCATTGTTAGGATATGTCCCCATACTGGCTAAAATTTCTAGGGACCTGATAAATACACTTTTGCTGAGGTATACTATCAGCAACAGGCCTCCATGTATACCATCCATGTGCAATTCAGGGGAACTGGTACATATCCACTCAGTCACCATGAGCATAGTAGTTTGTCAGTAGCATTACATATTTGCTTTAACGGCTTCATCAAAACTTGCGGTAACAACTGCAGGAAGTACTGCGTTTTTGTATACAATATACAAACTTACAGAACATCTTTGATTTGGCACTGAAATGAATGAATCATGCTGCAGTTAGACTGAATATGACCTAAATAACCATGCAGTACATTACCAAACTATGAACATCACTGTGCACCTGTGTCTATTACAAAATTAGCATAATTCATAAGCATAATGGACATAATGTGAGTAATAATCATAAATAACTGCAGACATTTGCTTTTAATACATCAAAGGTTTGAGAAAATTTAGGAAAGTGGATCATTAACTTCTTTTTTTGCAATGCGAGCTCTATTACTGCAAACACTGTGTAAGCATCCTTCATGAAATGCTGATACAGACAATTTTTGCCTCTTCAAGTGTTGTCCATTCACAACATTTAAACTCTCCATTATTTCAAATTATCAAGACCCCTGAATACCCCTGAATTATTCACTGTGATAGCAGAAATCTGACTATAATTAATCTAGATCTAATCCATGTTGGAATGTACCAGCGAAGAGCCAACATACAAGTGGAAATAATTATGTTGGAAAATATGTTCATGGAGTGTCTGAGTGCAGATATATTCCTGTCCCATGCTCCATTATTATGATGTGCTCTCTGGTTCAATCTTTAAATCGTAAGCAATATGCAATTAAAATGATAACTAAACTGGGAATCTATTTTTGTCATTTATTTTTAAAACCTCACATATTGCAGATGTAGAGCCCAGAGTCCTAGATACAGCCCTCAACCCAACAGAAATCTTGTGCAAAGCACCCCTATCTTGCAGTAGCATTAAAAGAGACATAATCATTTTTTAAATGGACACAATCAAGCTTATGCATGCCTGTTAAGTAGGAAAAAAATCTGTACTGATTCTGAATTCACAGTGTAACTAATGACCTAATCACTTTACAGATTAATCTGCAATCAATAGCAAACTGACATTCAAGGAAATACAAGGCACCCCTGCTTAGTGTAATTAGCTAGCAGTACCTGTAAGAAAGCACAACTTCTACACATTTTAACATTAAAGTTACTACACTAATTGCAGTTAGCATTTACTGTAAATACAGAACTTGTTAGCTAGCTACGTGTACACGTTTCTCCCCCCACCCATAGCTAACTACTAGTTTTCTGAATTGAACAAATCAGCACTTAAAATTTAAGTTACAAGGCTGCTGGCAGCTACTGAGTATTTACAGTCAAAAACTCACTTTTGCTTCTCTGGGGTGTGTGGACCAATAAATTACCTTATTACTTATTACTTAATTCCAAAATTAATTAGGCAACAAATTCAATATAATACATGCTCATATCTTGTAATTCAGATTGAATTCATGAAATTTTCTTGTGCATTGTAGAAAGCTTAACACACAAGACGAAACTAAAGATGCTCATGCAAGCAAGAATGAAAGTGGCAAGAAAAGTTTGTTACCATAAAAAAGTCCCCAATGCCAAAGATAATTTAAAAATCTGTTGAACGATACATTTACTTATATGACATAGACCAGAGTACAAAGCTGAAGATTCAAAATGCACAGAACTTCAGGCTGGGCAATTACTTCAGCTAACTCCCTTTTGTTGTCACAATCTTTTCCTTCATCAACCTGCCAGTTCATGTTGTGCCAGCAATGGGGACACATCAATCAAACAGTTCTGAATTGCTCTATGTTTTGTTATACTTTCCCCACAAGCAGCTTCATTTACAGCATGCTCAACTCATATTCTGCCCGGTAGACTGAATCGGGCACTTACACTGACATGCTCCTACAGGGTGAGCTCAACAAAGTATGCACAAAGCCCTGTCACGATGATATCATCCATTTATAACCAGAACAAGCATCTCATTGACTTCAACTGAAATCTATTGTTGAACTGCTGATGTCCCATGTATAAAAATGAAAACTGGTGTTAAAATTCTTCAGGGAAATTCAGAAATGGCCAGGAATTATGGGATGTTGATGGTTCTTGTTATTAGTTATAAGTTAGCATACAACATTTAATCTCATTTTTCCATTGATTTTTTTTTATTCCTTTGTTATATTTATTATTAATTTATAATAGCATATTTTGGGTACAGTCTGAGATGTATTCTCTGGATATCATTTAATTTTGTCAGGGAGAATTCCATGATGTGCTGATCATGTTCTGAGGTGGTAAGAAAACCGCAGATCAAACCAGTTATCAATCAATAGGTTTTTTTTTTCAATGAATTATTTGCTAAATAAAAATTTAATTGTTAAAATAGAATAACCAATACTCCCAACCCTTGCTGTGTAACCATGCAGGAACAGAGAAGTTTTAGTTCTCACCAACATGGTGGGAGTGGTAACAGTCTCTAATCATCTACTGTCGAGAGAGAACAGTCAAACAAAAAGGACAATTCAGGACAGTTCAATAGTTCCACTTGGTTGTCCATTAAAAATCAATATTTACCACAAACGGAGTTTCTGCTGATAACTAAGGGTGTGCTACAAGTGATGCTGATGTGACATACCTGTAGGTGTATTTTGATTAGAAAGACAGATTATGTAACTAATCAAAATCAAACAGATGTCACATAATTTAAAATGATTTTTACAGGAAAAAAAAAAAGTTTTCCACCATATTTCCTATGTTTCAATGTCAAAATCATCATGAAAGTACACTTTTAAAGAATTAAACAGAGAAAAGGGAATTAAGCACAGGATTTAAGCCTGTGATCATGCTTCATCATCAGTAAAAGCTTGGGGGTGGCAAGGAACATTGTGAAAAGAAATAAGTGAAATAAAATTACAGCAGAAAGAGGCAATGTGCAAACCTAGCATGAGTGATCCTCATTTGTATCAGCCATTTCAGAGCCTTATGATCTGTGTCCAGCACAAAGGAACTTCCAAGCAGGTTATAACACATGGACTTAAGTGCCCATTTGATGGCAAGGCACTCAAGCTCCACTGCAGAATAATAATTTAACTCACTGGGGATTAGCTTCCTGCTGATGAAAGCAGAAGGCTCTTCCTTCCCAGCTCTCCCTGACACAGCACTGCCTCAAGTCCTGTTGTATACATGTCAGTCTTTAATGTAAATGATGCCTCAGAGTCATAAAGGATGTGGAGGACCAGGCCCTAGCAAAGACCACCCCCTTCAAAATTGTAAATTCCATTTCACATTCTGATGTCCATGCAAATTTTGCCCCACTTGCTGTATGAGGTTGAATAGTAAGAGGATAGGAGTTTGGCACAAAACATCTATACCAACTAATCAGGACCAGAAGAGAATGTGCGTGCCAGTGAAGGCACGTGCAAATGGCCATCTTGTTCGACTGTGGCTTGGCTGGGCCATTCCTCAACTTACTGCCCAAGTATTAAGTCTGCTGCAGAGGAAAACACTTCTCTCCATTAAAAGTTAGTCCAGCCTGCATAATGCATGGAAGTACTTCAGACAAGTGCCGCAGATGTTACTTCCAGGATGTGCTGTAAATCACTATGTCGTCGTAAGCCACAGTAAAGTGTTGGCACCCCACCAGCCACCCATCCATTCATTGTTGTAAGGTGGCGGGTACTCCATGCAGTCCAAAGGGCATTATAATAAACTGGAAAAACACCAGGTGGTTCAGAAAGCCATCAGAATTTTAGCCTGCTCTGTGAAAGGAACTTGCATGTAACCTTTGTGCAAATGTGTAGGAGCATGTGTAATTAATCAGCACATGCACATATCAGTCCATGAGGTGGGATATTATTTGAAAGAGCTAAAACACTGGTAAGTGCCTACGGCAAGCACTATGGCATTGCTCCGTTTCCTTGAGTCGGACAGTTCAGACATAATAGGAAAGTACAATAAGGACAAAGCAATTAAATAATCTGCCAAACTTGCTTTTTCATTTCACAATATAAAGAGGATCAAGCTAAGCTGTTTACCATTGACCCCTTACGCCAGTGTGCGACAATGAGCATAAATTAGACTCTATGTATATGATACACTGAAGGGTTTGTAGCCCACAATTACATGTTCACAGTTACATGGTTAATGCAAAGTCATTAAATATGAATGTTGTGTAGTTAATACAGCTAATGTGCATAAACTGTGTTTTTTCTGTTGCCCATTATAATCAAATTTTCCTTGGATTATCTGGATTATTTTAATAGATACCGGTCTTTACTACATGTTTAAACATCCAGGCATAGTAAAGTTTAAACTGTTAGGTTTTACAAAATTTAACCATACCTACCTACCTAAGCTAAATAAAAGTGACATGGTGAGAATGTACAGCAAAGGAAAAAAGATTATTTCCATAACAGGCAGAGTGAACCATCTGGTCTACTCATTATAATGCGAAGGTTATTCTGATGGCTCTCGAAGAGCCATTCATGATGCAATATTATACATTTTTACATGGATTCTTCAACATACATGTCTTTGCACAGACATTTTTTTTTTCATTTGTGTATCACTAGACAGCCATTAACACCTGACATTTTACCCTGTAATTACATGGGCTTTGACAGAAAGGTTGCTTCATTTCCTTACAAACAGACAAGCATGTGGTGTGGCCCTAGCTTGTGATGCAACAGTTTGGCTTGCCAAGGGTGTTTTCCAGCTCAGTATTTGTTATGTAAAGTTGCTTGTATCAGAATGCCAAAATTGGCACCACTGAATGCAATAGTACTGGCACACTGTACAAGTGCAACTCCAAAATAAACAAGCCCTATTATTACAGATAATGCTGTCCTTACTTATTTGAGACTTAACATTGAACACTCTGGATACAGTAATGGAGAGAGTTGTATTTGTGAGATACTTGGCTTCAGGAATTAGGCTGCACATTACAACAGTGCATAGCAAACAACATCAAAAAGAATCAAAACAATAGGCCAGGCACAGAATTTTAATGAACTGTTGTTCACACAACAATGTTTGACTGATATATTGCAGTGGAATGGCTAAATGCACTTTATGTATATCTTCACTCTATGTCTATACTTGGTGTGACTGTTTCCCCTTTTTAAATTGATTAGTATTCTCATGACAAGCAGGGGAATGAGAAGAAATGTCAATATTGGTGAATTGGTTTGCTTACTGAAGATTCATTCACTTAGGCCAATTGTATAGAGCATATTGTGCATTAATGAGTATGATTATCATCATTTTCAGGGAATCAATGGTACTGTGGTTTATCAGAAATGCACTTATGTTTTCAAAATATTTGGCTCAACAACTTCTGTGATCTGTAATTTGTATACTAATATAAAAAAAAAGTACATGCCCTTTTAGAAATGGGAGCCAAGTCCACAGCAAAAAATGCCAAAAAGGGATTCTGACACGAGGTAGGAAAGTATTCAGTTACTGAAGACCATTTGTTAACCCTTTGGAGGTCAATGTAGTCCTAACATTCTTTTATACAACCTCTACCAAACACAAGTGAAGTAGATATTTCATGAAAGTACTTCAATGAAATTGTATCATATAGCTGCATACATAGATAATGTAATGTAATGTAAATTGTATGGATGATCTGCATAAGCAATATAAACTCTGGGTAAAAGCATCTGCTAAGAAAATGTAAATGTAAAACATTGTTATAGTTATGTTTGGCCTGCTATCTAAAATTCTATCTAGTAAGGTACTAAAACAGCTTTCTAAGTAGCTTACCTCATCCTCAAAGCTTCATTCTTGATAAGAATCACAACATATTGCCAAGGACCCCACTAAAGTAAACAACCTCTTTTGTGCTGCTATTGCTGACAGTACAAAATCTCTGAAAGTGCTAATGTGTAATGTGTGCTTGTTATTGCTGAGCTGAACATGACCTTTCAGTTATGTGGATACATGCATGGTGCAAATAAATACACCTGATTTGACAGACTGTGTAGCTATAGCTGAGACACAGTGGAGTACTGCAAAATCCCAGGGGACCCCGGCTAAGTTGGCAGGGGACCCCTTGCAGGTTGAAGTTTTTCTAACCACACTGTTTGATCCTTAGAGTGCTACACACAGTTAGGGCAGCTCAATTTCAATTTCAGCATGTGCACCAATGCTGACTCCCTGCATCACAGCGTCTCATGAATTTGACGGTCTCTGACTGCACTGACTGTGCTTTGGAGCCCTCCCCATACTGCATCCCTTGTGTGCTCATCCTGCACCCCATCACTGAGATGGCCATTATGGGATACTCTAGAAAAGCCATTCCCAGCTGCTGTGTGTTCCAGAAGGTTAAGTGATTTTCAGAACACTGATATGTGAGAAACACTTTCACCCACATAAAAGGATATCACGGTCACAAGAGACAGAATGTGTGCTGTCTCACTTCAATTAAATGGACAATGTTATTGAATGAACAATTAAAACTATACTAATAAACCAGGTATCCAATGCAAATGCGTTCACCAAGCTGTAATTTAACTGCATACATGGAAATGATACAACTCTTCTAGGTTTTAATTAGGATTACAAGCTGTACATTTGGATCCCCTTTTCTTGACACATGCAGGTGTGCTTGCTTCAGCAGAGCAATTTGGTTCTCTCTGTAAGAACAGCATGTTTAAAATAGCTTGTCTGATACCCCCTCTCCCTTTATGCCAGCATTGTAACCTTTGTTTGATTCACCACAAGTTCAATGTCTCTCAGCAGCTTGGGCCAAAGCCTTCTCAGGCTCTCTTTCTCAGCTAATAAAGATATTAGAAGAGGACAAATTCAGACAGCAGTATGAGTTTATCTAGACTCTGTCATGCAGCATTTACACAGTGTTCTCCAGGGAGCTGTATGCACTGCATAGCTCTGTGTGAGCAGGAATACAGAAATAGGGAGTGTTATTACAATCGTTCATGGCAATTTGCCCTCTAGCTGCAGGAGAGCACATGCAATAACAATTTGATTTGAAACGAGTTTAGAGGGTCATTCAGAAACACTTTTTTTCACTCTCAGAGTTGACAAAGTTGTGCTATGTTTAGGTCATATGACTGTCCATCATGTTTCCATGAAAGATGCACAGTACGTATTATAAAGATAAGCATAAAAATTGGAACACTGCCTTCTTCAGTGAATTATGGCAGCATATTAGAGACACTGGGATTTTTTTTGGTACGTGTGTCAAGATTAAAGTAGAAATATTACCAATATAAAGTCAAACTGTTTTGAGACAAAAAAGCATCCCCAATGGAAAAAAGCTGAGTTTATATTACCTTACTTGCCCTGATCTGTGAGAGATTTCCAACTACAATGGTCACATTTCTCAATTATTTGAGAGAATAGCTACTGCTGCTAGCTAGTTAGCTGAGGTGCTTGCTTGAATGCACCAATACCAATGGTTAGCCTAATCCATTGTATCTAGCCAACTAGGTAGCTACTTTACAGAGATAAATATCAGGCAAAACTGTCACAAAGTAGTCAGACACACACAGCCAAGGGAGGTGACAGAGAAACACAGGAGGCCAAAATACAGTGCAAACAAGGTGCAGGTGCAGAGGTGAACCATAAATACAGAGGGGAAAAATATACAAAAAAGGAAATGCATACAAAATGATACAGTGTTACACCACACTAACATAAGTGAGCAGAAAAGAAAAGGGAAAAAAATGCTCACACTACTGAAGAGACTTACAGAAAGGACTAATTGCAGTCTCAGGGCCCAACTCTTTGTCCCAGGTCCTGCAAAGGTTTATATACCCTTTGCCTCACAGACTACCCCTAACTGGAGCATACCACCTTGTAGATAGGTAAATTGCTTTCTGGATATCACACATTTAAAACCATGCAATTTGCCACATGACAGTAATTCCTTACTTAATACATAACAATCAGTCTCATTTAAATCTACACAGATGACTGACATCTCGAATGGAAAAAAATGCTTCTCTTTATGAAATTGAAACAGTCCCGTGAAATTCGCTTGTGTAGTCATTTGTTGTGAATTGAAAATCACATTACACCTCATCAGCAAAATGATCGCAGCACTGGTGCTCCAAAACCTAACACTCAAACATATATTTATTTACGTTTCCATGATTTCATTTGTATTCTGAATGCTGATCAAGGTTGCAAACTAAGTGAACAAAAATGGCTGAAAATGCTATTAAGTACATTCAAAACAATATATTTGGAATGCAGAGTTCTATCTGCATCATCAACTATGGTGTTAACATTTCTCACTTATTTTACAGAATGTACTGTTACCTAATGTTCGCTACCTATCTGACTCAATTGCTTGCCTGAATGCACCACTTATATCCATTACAATTAGACCAGTTCATTGTACCTATCTACCAAGCAATCTAGGTTTGCTCTTAGTAATCTAAATGACAATTAAAGTAGCTGCATTTTTTTAATTTATTTATTTATTTTTGAATTTATTATTTTTTTTTTTTAGCTAGCTACATCTTTTTAGGCTGTTTTTGTTAGCTAGAATCTTTTATAGAGATAAATACTGGGCAAATATTTGCTCTTGTACTGCTTAATTATGGTGAATTTTCTTGAATGGCAACCATGTGGTAAAATGAAGGTTGATTATAGCCAACCTCAGGAGATTGGACACCTGACTGAATTATTGAAAAGAAATACTGAAATGATAGCATTTCAAATGCATGTCAAAACATTTATTTGTCTGTATATTCTCCTCGTAGTCAATGTTTTTCTTTTGGTAAATGAACATCATTTTGTCATTGCTCATCTTTTCTGGCACATGAGAGGAATAACTTTCCCATGACTGAATCAAGTTTTGAGCTCTCTTTGAAAAGAGATGTACTTCCTTAAAAGGGGCAGGAAATTAACATTCACGTAGCACTGCACAGTGATATCAGCCACAGACACCAGCTACTGTATCTCCTGGGTACTAATCTCTGTGACAGAATAATTTCTAGCCACCTCATTTTGTAACATAATGGCACTTTCTTGCACTGTTTTCCAGGGATAAAAAATGATTCATGTGAATAAAGTGAAAAGTGAATTGCAATTCTTATGTCAGTCTGTATGTGTTTTCATTCTTTGTCACTGTGGTCAGTACAGTATAATAATTATTCAGATGAATTACAATTGGATTCAGTTACCTTTTATTCAAATGATTAAAACAAGCATTCAGTAGAAGTTATAGTTAAGAACTATTAGCACCCCCACCCTTGCTTCTACATTTAGTAAAAGTTACAGTTAAGAGCGAATGGCACCCCACCCTTGCTTTGTCTGTAGGATGATGTCCATTTCAGCTTAGAGTTTGTTGGGAAAGTGCTGTTGGTGAAGATGCTGCTTGATTACCTTTGGGCCACGCAGTCACTTTTTTCTATACCGAACTTCTGTAAATCTGGAGCCTATCCAAGTTAAAACGCGTGAGGAAAAACTGTTCAGCTAGCCTGCACCCGGCGCCATGAGGGGGCAAGAGGGGGCTCAGTTGCCCCCTCAGTTGTATTTTCTGCCCCCCCCCCCCCCAGTTTAAGTTAGCAATCCACAGAATGGAATTGGAACAGAAAGACAGACAAAACGATCTGATCATCTTTTTTTTTTTTTTATCTTAATGACCCTGACTCTGTTGGCTATTATTTTGTTGATTTTAGCAGTCATCTCTCAGTGGTTAGAATTGTTCATAAAGTCTATTATTTTGCGTCTTGTAGACCTATGTTCCGAGTGCTCCGATTGCCTAAATTGTGCGAGGACACTCAGGTTTAATACACTGCTGTGAAATAAATGTATTTGATTTTGAAACAGCAGTCTTGTATTGTTGTTATTTAGCCTTTCAGAGGCTATTGCAGGGTTAAATCAATGAATTTCATTAAACCTACCAGCAGGCCAATTTTAGGCGGTGACCTGGCAATCTGCTCCAAATATTCCTATTTCATATTATGGCCATGACGCACAACCACATGGAAAAGGTAAGGTAGGGAATTGTTAGCATCTAGTCAAAACACCATCCTGCCACTCACAAGATGAAAAAAATGTAGAAATAGGCACAGCAGGATGGTAACCTACTGTTTTACTATATAAAGATTTGCCCCCTCACCAAATTTTAACTGCCCCCTCAGTCACTTCATCCTGGCGCTGGGCCTGAGTTAGCCATGCCAACTGTGAAGAACCATGAGCAGAGGGGCACTCAGTGATTGTATATTAGAAATGTCTCTGCACAGCAAAAGGCTGAGTTTGCTTTAATTATTGTAATTTTACTTCATTAAACTGCATACCTCTTGAGAACTATTCTATCATTTGCATAAATAGCACATGACACATTTGATTGCTAAGCTTTATATGTAATCACAAAGTCTATCACAAAATGAAGAAAAAGAATGAGAAATCCTATCAAATGTGATTTGTTCCCAACACGACCTTTACTGTAATGTCCTGTGCTGTGCTGGAGATAATGCTGAGTGCACTTATTACTTTTATTCCTTTGGCAGACCTTTTCTCGTTAATAGTGGACATTCACAATCAGTCCTGTAATTACGCACTGAAAGGCACAGCATAGATATGTACACTCACCCCATTTGACTGTACTTGCTGGGGGTAATTTCAGGCAGTAGTTCAGTGTTTTCTGAAGCACATGCTGTCATCTAGGTCTGCGTCCCAATCCTAATTGTTGAAACATGACAGAGACTTGGACAGTGTCAATTACAAATGCAAATCATTTGTTTTTTTGGTAAGATGCTTACCAATAAAGTGCTCAGTCATCACTTTTTGGCCAAATGCATACATTATTTATGTCTCCAAGGATTACTGCTGTTTGAAAGGTCTTTCTGTAGTGTTGATGGATGATGACACAATTTGTCGGCCCAGCTAGGGCAAAGAGGGCTTAATATGTCCATACAATCAAAGAGACTCATAAGTGAAACGCATGCTGTGCACAAGGCTATCCATGAAACATCCAATAGTATGGGAGAATCTGGAGCTATTGTGGTGCTTTTTATGTGAGAAGATTCAATAGGACACATTTGCTCATATTTAAGAAAATATGCATAATTTAATCTGGAATGTGTTTAATGAGTTAAAATGTTGAATATTTGCTTCATTCATTGACAAAATCAGATATCTGCAGCTCACAGTACTAATGGTGTATGCCTTTAATAAAGTCTCATGGCTCTGTATTTTGATGTACTATTTAGTTTGCTACTGGCTTGGTTACACTGCATTTAAAAACAAGACAGAACCGTCACATAAAATCTCCACCTCAGAATGAAGATAAATGATTCGGCATGCAACTGAACCAACCTGTGAGATTTGAATACTAAATTGTCTTGGGGAGGAAAGACCAGCATGCTGTTAATACTAAATACATCTGGCAAAGTAATTCTGAATCTCCTCAGTTTCCAACATTTTAAATCCTTTCATCTGCTTTGAAGAGAAAATACGTCTATGGTTGCCCTTTATTATTATTATTGTTGTTGTTGTTGTTAAGTTATTAACAATCATTAATAATTAATTATTATTATTATTATTATTATTATTATTATTATTATTATTAATAATAATAATAATAATAATAATGTAAATCACTTAGTTTTACAAAGGATTCACAACCACTGAGAAAATTTGCATTTTGGCCACCAGTCTTACAGCAAACATTGGCTTAAAGTCATTACTAACCAGAGAATATAAGCAGACAAGGTTGTTCAAGGTTACATGCCTTTGTATTTTTGATACAGAGCTATGTCTGTAAATTGTATGAGACTAGAATTTCAATTGTGTAGATTTTTTTTTTTTTTTTTTTTGAGAAGCGCAACTCTTTTGTACGGAGGACATTTGAAGATATGTGTGAAAAGACTTGAATGTAAAATGCTTGCTCTGTGTACAATGTAAAAGAGAACAGCGGGGCCGTATTCTGTCAATATTTCATCAAAAACTGAGTGTCAAACCCTTTTACCCTACCTATGAAGCTCAACAGGTGTTATTATAGCGGGTAAATGACTACTGTACATACTACAGTGAACTATAGTGCATAATCTACTCAAAATCGACCAATTGAGAATAATCTTAAAATATTAAAGAATAATTTCTCATTATCTCATGTTATGTATGATGTCTCCACTTATACTTGTCTGCTTGTCTACAACTGACTCAATAAATGTTACTTTTGAAAGGCACTGTTTTAGATGGTTCTTGTCTTTGTATTTTACAGCTTGTATTTGGAGAAAAATGCCATAGTCACAGTTACTAAAGAAACCAAGCAACCGTTTGACACAAAGATGATGATGCTTTGCTGTCATTATACAACTGTCTAAACCCTTGGACTGTGTCAGTCTCCTCCTGGGATAACAGCTGTATACTTCAGGCTGAAAATTTTCAATAGTTATTCTCATGGAGCACAAGAGGAATCTTAACCCTCATCCCTTCCCATTTCCCTTAAAGTGTAGGATTTAACCTTATAATAAATAATGACACTTAAATTTTAAGTCCATGCTGCACAGGTTATTATATTCACTACAGTACCTGTCTTCCACATTGTGATTTCCCTTGGATAAGGGTATCTGCCTACTGGCAATGAGATGGAAACAAAAATACATTTGTTACATGCAGCAGATTAACAAGTTGACTGTAATGTTTAA
Organism: Megalops cyprinoides; assembly: GCF_013368585.1. Classification (NCBI taxonomy): domain Eukaryota; kingdom Metazoa; phylum Chordata; class Actinopteri; order Elopiformes; family Megalopidae; genus Megalops; species Megalops cyprinoides. Next base: position 20,538,622 of record NC_050593.1, read on the forward strand.
ACTGAACAGCAGCTTTTGGCTCACTGATAGTTGTTACTGACCTATTCAATTTTTTTCATCAGAGGACTTGTCTTCATGTCATATAGACAATAGTGGGAAATAATGATGTCAGCTATTTTTCCTCAGATACTGCTAAAATCAGGTATGACATCCTGTTCTCCGGTTAAATATATAAATAAGAGCAAATCTTCTTAATACAACTTTCCATTAATATGATTTGGCCATTTTGAATGAATCCAGGGGTTTGTATTTGGTTTTCCATAACCAGGAAAATGGGCAGTGTTTTCCTCAGCCTCACAGTAACAAAAATGATCTATTACAGAAAATATAAATGCCTTGGTTATGCATATTCATTCTGTCATACAGAAATGAATAAAAACCATTATGTATCATAAAACTGTGCCTGATGTGTAACATTGCAGTGAATTCAGTCAACTCTAGGAACACAGCGATTACTAATAGAAACCAGCCAACTCTGAAACATTACACACAATTAAGAAATTACAGAAGCCCCCCAGATGGCTAATTGCCAGTGTTTACCTCTGAGAGCTCTTAGCAACCCATGATCTTTCAGTGCAGTCTGATCAAAAACTTTCCAAGCGTATGGTATAAAACTTTAAATGGGTTTACCAGGTACAACGATTCAGTGAATTATATAGGCAACATGGTATGCTGTGGTATATTTTCACTAGTTTGATGGGTTAATGCCTTATCAATATCCACTAATCTATGCAGTAACTGAAGTCACTGAGACATTTAAGAGTTGATTCAATCTGTAATTGCAAAGCAAATTGCAAAGTTACTTAAAAATTAATAGACTTTAAAGCAGTTTTTTATTGTTACAATTTTTTTTTTTCAGTTTTATTTCGGTTTGGGGAAAAAACCTCAGCCATTCACCAAAGGACATCCAGCAAGCTGACCTCCAGTACTGACATCCTCCATTTCTTGGAATCTGACAGGCAGTGTTTTATGGTGTGCTACTCCAGTTATACTTAAAAGGAGCTGAATGTCTACATTTCCATGTTCCACAGTGGCAGTAGTTTCAGATGCACATTTTGCTTGCAAAGGTCACACATGACATGCAATAAAGCTTTGGTTTGGGTCATTTAAAGTTTCTGTTTTTTGGTTTGGTTGGTTGGTTTAGTAGGTTGGTTCGTTTGTGGAATAATTCTTTTTTTTTCTTGCGCAAAACACTTCCATTCACACCCCATGTTGTCTGGAGAGCTTGTGACAAAGCTTAGCATATTATTTATAACTGTGTTTTTCTGGAAATGTGGCATTATCTGAGGTAACTGTAGCAAAATCAAAATGAACCACTCTTAGTTCTGGCACAGAGAACCCAGATCTAGGCAGTGCTGAGATGGATTCAAAGCCTCCACAAGGTCAGGTTGTTCATTATGTTTTCCTTCTCCTTTTTTCCAGTGGAAAAATACTAGTCTCTATTGTTCACAAATCCTTACAGGCTTCAAATTTATTCTTACCAAACATACTGTATATCAGATATGACAGCATACAGCTTTGACACTTGAAGTGTTGGAATGACATTTATTTTTTTTCATAACTGACTTTACCAGAATTGTTTTTTTTCTTATTTAGTATTTCAGTATTTTAGATGACTAAAATAAGGAATCATTTATTTTAGTAACTTATCACATTCCCTGCAGGCAGATGAGAGTGAAAAAAAACAAACGCAGTACCTATCTCTCTCATCTAGCTGTTAGTTTCCTTGAAGAGGTGTGTGCCACAGAGAACTAAGAATATTTTAACAGTATCCAACATGCAGTGGTATTACAACACCCACTCACCTGATGAGTTTCCTATAAATCAACACTTATTCTTTCTGTGAATTTCGGTGAAACCTGTCATTACTCTGCAGTAATAATTCATATATCCATCTGCTTCTGAAAGTGCTAATGTACAAAACAGGCATTTCTTTTGTCGACCGATCATTATATACAAAAGTCATTAAATCCTAAAGCCATATGTGGTAGAATTGTAATGTTCGAGGAGCACCGTATGAGGTGTAGCTGCAATTACCAAACACAATCCAGCTAGCATGTTAGGTAGGTTTCACATCTGTTCCACTGTCTGGTTCAAGGAAGGATAAGTTAATCATTTTAACTCAGTGTCACGGCCTGAAAAGTGCCATTTTCATACATTTGTACTACTCTTTTTCATTACCAAAGTGAGCTACAAAATAAAATTTTGTTATAAACCGTTTCATATTTAAAAAAAAAAAAAAATCAAAGGAAAATACCATGTACAATAGGTTTTCTGCTTTTTGCAATTATTTAAAAACGTACATTTGCTCAACGTTTTGCACATAAAGCATACAGGAAGCTGCCTGTGTACGGATAATAGTGTTAGCGTGAAGGTATTAAACATTATTTCATTGGGTGTAATACTTAAGGTGGTGTAGTCACACTTATATATGATGGGTTATCCATATATAGTGTAATAACTTGTATATTTAAATATTCTATATAACTTTCTGTTGTGGGTGTCAAGTTTGAACTTCATTAACTTTAGTTTACCTTTAAAATGTCTTTGTGTGTTTAGCAACACATTTAGTCCGGTAACAGTAAGTATGTGAAGTACAGCCATGGGATGTAAACTATAAGATATGGGGTGGTCTGTTTATATTCTGAACCATGCTAGGAAAACGTATGCGTCCTTAACAAAATGGACATAAAATAATTTAAATATTCAATATTGTGTCTTTCATTCTGGCAATAGGACTTAAAGACGGACCTTTGCAAATCAATAGCTATAATGTCTGTAAAGACAGACCTTTCCAAATCAATAACTATAATGTCTGTAAATGAAAAGCCTGGCTTTTTTGGTGTTAAGTCACATAAGCGTTGTAAACAATTAAGACTGTATTACTTTTCTCAGTTGTTTCGAGAGAAGGGGTATAGATGTCTGATAATAGTCTCTGTGCCGTATGCCAATCCATTATGCTGTATGACATTTTAGAGAGGCATGATGCTACTTTGAGTCTTTTGGAATGGAACTGCTGGCGAAGGAACCTTCAACCTTTCACTATCACCACAGACTGTCAAAATTTTATCCATTCTCTACCAGCAAGCTGTGCTGTGAAGTTAAAAAAAAATGAATGTAGAAAACCTACCTCCTGACCATGAGCATAGTTGGTGAATGGCAAACTCCTTGGTAGGTATGACTCAATTGTCATTGCATGCAGTCATGCAAAGCACATGGTCAGGATTCAATATTTCTACCATTCTTAAAAAAAAAGAAAGGTGATTCACCATTAAACAGACTGGTGACAAAACCTCAAAATTAAAACTATACAGTCTCATTTAGGGCATTTCATATTGAAATGTTTGTCCCAACTGGTACATGACGTGTTTGTGCTTTTGGCCCTAACATTCTTCTCTGTATCAAGTAATTGACTGCTACTGTATAGTGGGCAAAGGACAGTCATGGATCAATGGGCAGAAATACTGAAGTGGTCGTTGTTATGAATTCCAGTGCTGTACATTGTTTACTACTATGAAAGAGCTGAATTGGTGTTTACAGTGTATAGGGTTTGTTTTCAATGCTGAAAGGTTGCCCTCTTATTTGGAAATGTGGAGTTTGCAGAAATGTAAATAAGTGAGTCAGCTTTATCTATAACTGTGAAATACATCACAATCTCTTTATACAGATGCAGCTGGATAAAAGAGAGAGCCTATTTAAAATGGATGTGTAGTAGACTGTTTTCTGAGGTATTTAATGTACTTTTCAGACAGCCAGTGTAATACATACTGCACCACTCTGTTCCATGTGGTGTTAATGAAGGCAATAATTAAAGTGGCATAGATAGGTCCTTGCAGTTTTGTGCTGACCATCCTCCATTGCAAACACACTATATAGATTGATGCTCCTGGAGGGTGGTAACTAAATTGATTGTTTGGTCAGCATGAGAGTGTTAGTGAAAACGTGAGCTTGGTGTATAATCAGTCGATGAGAAAATCATCCATCCCGTCACTCAATCAAATTTTATTTGTTATAGCACATTTTTACAACCCAGATTGTCACAAAATGCTGTGCATGTAGTACAGTGTTTTTTTTTTCCAGAGGGTATCAAAAAATGGAAAACCCAGGCCAATTTGGGGAAAAAAATTGGAAAATTATACCCTGACCCCAGGAAAAGACAGTTGAGAGGCTATATAATGGAAAATGAAATAATGGAAAAGATAACATTGGCATAACACATAAAAGGCATCAGTTCATCCCAACAGTTCCATTTCACAGCCTGGGAGGTGGACATGGGATCGAATGTTGGCCTCGGGCAGGGTGTGAATAGAGACCCTCCTTCTGAGAGTGAAGGATGCAGGTCCAGGCATCATATTCATTATAGCCAGTTAATACAGCAGGAGGCAATGCTTCAGAAGCACTTGTTGCTCAGAAGGTAGGGGAGAGAGAGAGAGAGAGAATATAGTGGTTAGAATGGGATGACCAGGGAACTTGGGTGATGTAAGTTATGGAGCAGTGCAACATTAGGCAGTCTCAGTGGAGATAAATCCAGGAAAGAGGAATCCAGAAAAATGAAGAAAAGACCCAAACAACAAACACTACACTGCACCTCAGGTTTGAACGCAACCCCTAAATAATGAATGGGCATCAATGGCTTTCATGAATTGTATGGCAAAGAAGTCTAGTTTGCATTCCGTTTTGTATCAGAGGGTATTATCATGGAGCTCAGGTAAATCATGTAACAAGAGAGTTGTAGCAATGGATGATATTGTGGTGTGTTTCACTAGGGCAACTGTTACTAGCTCCATGCTAGTTGTTAAAAGATCCTGAAACTAAACAATACTTTTAATTCAGGATTCACATCACTGCAGAACAAAAAAAAAAAACACTTTTCCACTCAGGACTTGGGTACTGCCTTGCTATGTAATGGGTAGGTAGCCAGTTTTAATTTCTGAAAATTGAAGCCTTCAAAATCTGAGCCATGTAAAGATTTAACAGGGTCTTGACATACTACTACTGGGTGGTCACTACGGCATTAACTGCAAATAAATTGGTAACAAATTTACATTTCAATAACCCATGACAATAAGGCAGCAAAGTTAATTGAAATGTTGAATAAAAACACAGATCAAATATTTGTTGAGAGTGAGACTGAGAGACAATGAGTATGTGTTGTTTAATGTACTGAAAACTAATTCAGGGTGGTTAAGTGCTGATTCTCTCCATCCGGGGGAGGTTGGGTATTGGTAGAGCCCAACTTGTGGTCCCTCCCTTGGGGATGTGCTCTGTGGTGAGTGACACCTGGATGTGTGGCAGGAACAAGACCTCAACTAATTTCATCACACAACAGGCTGCTTAGAACGGGGCCTGCCAGATGGCTGCCACACTGTTTTGGAGAGGACAATGAAAACCCAGGGAATAAAATTTTAATTCTATCCCGAGACCGTCTCTGTTGCACAGTAAAGTATACCGCAACCATTGCAGATTTCAGCTCAGTAAATGAATGTCTTTTGTGATGGAATAGAAAAAAAAAATCAAACACTGCAGATAACTCTATTGCTCTGAGTTTTATATAAATTTGCATATTTTCAATGTGAAAGGGACACCATGAAAGAACTCAATTTTTGTCCTATCCATCTGATTAATGACAAATATTTGTTGTTAGTAGAGTTCATTGTTGTTGCTTGTTTTCTTCTTGCACGGAAGCATCATATTGCATACTCATAATGCAACAGACTGGTGCAGAATGCATCCTTTGTTTTCAAATCCCATATCTCATTTCAATGTTTGCGGGAAGCTAAAATGAAGTCAGTGTTTTATCATCACATCTCACGTGTTCTAGCTTGTACATTCTTGTCAGAAATATATGAACAGATTTATCAGCAGTTCTGTTAGATGTACATTGCTTTCTGTGAAGCAGTGGAGTAATACAGTATACAGAGAAGACAAAAGACATCTGTATACTAATCAGCATAGTTTATATTTTTCAGTGTCCCTTGCAGACAGACATTTACTGGAATAATCCAGGTACAGTGTCTTGCAGTGTAACACATTTGATGTAAACCTGCAGAGAAAGAAAATGCAAAAAAAAAAAAAGTCTGCACTTGAAATTCCTGTTTTTTTTTTTTTTACTGATACTTCAGTGCCCCCCAGATAAAACGTATTGCTCACTTTATACAGACTGAGCTGGCATATGCAATGGAGGCAGTATACTTGTTTGTTTTCCTTTGTTTACTGTGTAAATTTTGTTTACATGAGTTTACATAGGTAAATACATTAATGTTTTTCTAAAATAGGCCGGGATTTCAAGAGACCGCTCCAGAGGTGCCTGTTAGATAATTAAAACCATCTTACAGCTCAGTAGGCATGTGTTTAAGAAACCCATTCACATAAGGCTGATTAAATATCACATCATATCATAGATATGAGTCTGTGTCGAGCAGGGAGACATCTCTATATTTAACTGTACACATCTCCAGAGACCTTATATGAGCATGTGGTGTTCTGTAGCAGGGCTTTACAAACGTATGTATGTAGGAGCAGACACAGCTGAGTGGTAATGAGCACAGATATGAGAACCGTTTATGAAAGGCCACATTTTGTCCCTCTGTGAGTATGTTCTGGTATATTAAGTATCCAATTTTCAGAGACTGACAACCTGGTTTACTCAACAGACATGACAATGGCCACCGATGGCAACGCTGCATCGGTGTGAGGTGGAATGTCGATCGAGGTGCGATCAGATGAATAGCTTTTAACTCGCTTTGTGCAGCTCTTCAGCCGAGCATCACAGTGAATAGAACTCATTTCACCGAATCACTGCGCAAAAGCAGGATTCCACTTGAGTGTTTCGCAGACGATACTCTTGTGGGACTGAAAATAGCACTGCTGTGTACACCAGTGTGTAACAATGAGCAAAACAAGCTCTGTCTGCAAGCTCTATTTGCTGTTTCTGAAATAAGACCGGAGCAGTGTGGCCTGCAATTGTGCAAGAAAGAATGCCTCACAACTATGCTGCTGATTTTAAAAGTTTCATTTTCTTCATTTTCTGCTGATTTTAAATGTTTCATTTTCTGTGGCTAAAGCTGTAAAATACTCTTGTTATTTTGTCACTGTAGTCTAATTATATAAGGAGAAATGAGCACAATTTTAAATACATTTGAGGACAAATGTTTTAATCTCGATTTAAATGGAATTTTCATGGCATTAGGATAAAGATCTCACGGCATGATTAAATGCTATCATATATTTCTGCGTACTGTTTGGGTGTCTGAGGAAAGCTGCAGATGTTTCTATTTTGCATATTTGCTTGCGTTTCTTTTTTCCCATTTGAATGTTCAGAGTAACTTGCTTCCCTCACAAATCTTTTCACAGATATTCTCACAAATCCAAATACAGTGTAATTATTTTGTAAAAGATTTAAGAGGGTTATGAAGCCATGCGAGCTTGGAAAGACTGGAATTGAATAAAGGTGAAATAAGTAAAACACTGAACGTAAACAAGTCCAGGACTGTTAGCAGGATAAGGAAAATGAAAGACTCAAATAATATATGTTACTTACTAATTTATTTATTTAAAAAAAAAAAATCTCTGACTTTCATTTACATTATCCCCTAAGTAGTGCTGAAGCTTTTTTCTCACCTTTTTTACATTGGAATCGAAACAGAAGACGGGGGTGAAAAAATTGCACATTATGCTGCAGTGTTCCGTAAACTAACGCTGTCACACTCCATATGATATCTATCTATGGGGCATATGTGTACAAGTGTAACCTGACAGTAAACCTGACAGACACTGGAGATACTGCTGTTTAGCAATGCAGAAACATGTATACTGTTTTTTTTTTTGTTTTGTTTTTTTGATGCGTTGACATTTGCTGTCAAAGGGGGTAGCACTAGCAAAATAAAACTAAAACAAATAATCGTACTATCTTGTGCTGTTTCTCCCCTGTTATCGACCATAAATTTTCAACATAATTGCTCATCTTGAATAATACTACATGAAATCGCTTACAGATAAAGTAAACAATGATCATCGTATTGCTATGCTTACTGGTCGCTGTTGGCTGTGCATGCTGTTTATTCACAGGCATCAATTCATAATTCATAAATGTTGCACAGATGCAATGGGCTTCATGTCATCTTGGTGCACAATAACTATTACATTGACGCATCCATATCATTGAAATATTAGTCAATCTGTGTAGTGCCTGTTAAGAACCGATGCCCACAGACAAATATATTGTTGATGACACAACATCATTACAAGCTGACTTGTCATGTTCATACTCTGTATGACAGGATAAAACAGTGATGTCTACCTAATGCTCACATAAGCGAAGGAAATTATTTTTATGCTTTGCACGGTTTTAAAGGGACAGAGAATAATGACTATAATGATGTACATACACAGAAATGTTTTCCACGCTATACCTTTTTAATGGTCAGGCCCCATTAGCCGTGGCTGAACATACTGTGTAACACAACGGGAGGCATTCTTTGTAACTACTACATTAAAATCCATATGAATTTGAGCTGATGCACACAGCTGATCCAACATGCTGGTACATGTGAATAGTCATTCCTCAGTTTGCTTTCACAGTTACAAGCTAATGCATAGACAGCTCACTTTGTAGCCTATAAGATACCCCCAACATTATGATTAAGAGTAGGTCACATTTGACACATTTTTTTTGTATTCAAAGATATGCACATCTAACATTTCTTCCATTGTTCATCCCAACTGTATGTTTGAAGGGTTACATTGGTTAGTGTCAAATCTATATTGCTGCAGTTAGTCATTCTGATGAGATGTGCACAACTCCTAAATCCTAAACTTTACATGTGAAACAAATCAAATGTTGTTTGTTTTCTCACAGGGACATAATGAATCAACCTTTTTGGAGGTAAATTAATGTTTATATCACGTCCTTTTGCACATGCACTTAAGTTAACGAAAACAACATAAGCACGTTTGGCATCAAATATTATTAAAAATGACTGTTATAATAGATATGCTTCAAAGAGACAGATGTTTGTTAATGCTTTTGTCCACATTAGCGTCATACACTGTGATGGGATTCTTAACTACTTTTTACAAAAGCTTAATTTACAGTACAACCAAGACAATGGCAAATGCAGCCAACCATTGCAGATTATAATACATTCATTTGAAATATCTACAGAAATACTTTTGCAAGTTGATAGTAAGAATAGAATAATTAAAATACAAAGTTCACAGCATAATGTTTCTGCTGCTTCTTCTCTGTCTATTTATTAAACATTTTGAATTAATGTTACTTTGCATTATGTTCTATTCATTACATTATATTACATTACATTGATTTATCAGATACGCATATCCAGATCGACCTCCAGCGCAAAAGAACAATAGTGTATCCATTCAAGTTGAACGGGCAAGTGTCAGACCAGGCTAACAACACTCCCAGACCAGTGAGTGTGAGAATAACACTGTTCAAGCCTTACCCTGACTAGACAGCCTAGAAATTAAGCTAAGCCAAGTATACACACTACCTTACATCACAGTCACTATATCACAGAATCCATAATACATGGTGATGGTCCACCGTCCACTGTGAAATATCCTTCAGGTAAGCGACTTGCGTGTCAGATGGCGGAAAAAACAGGAAAATTTGAGTGTTATAAACACAGAAGTGGTATGAAAAGCCATGGGAGGTTATGACAGAGCCAGGATATTTATGTAAAGTGACAGGGAGGGGGCTGTGTACCAAGCCTTGAGTCACACTCGTAGACAGGCTGTGGGGTCTAGTCAAACCACTGTTCTGGGACACCCTGAAAGAGCATCCAGAGAGGTAAGATTGAATCCAAAGAGGAGTAGTGTCAGTGATCCAAAATCTAGCCAGGGTAGACAGAAGTAGGGTGTGATCCACTGTATCAAAAGCTGCAGAAAGGTCCAGAAGAATTAAGATTGAGGAGTGAGAGGGTGCTCTGGCTAATTGAAGAACCTCAGTGATGGAGAAGTAGCCAGGCTTTGCACAATGACCAGCCCTGAAGTCAGACTGAAAGGGGTCAATAAGCTTGTTCTGGGAGAGAAAGGAGAATGGTTGGTTAACCACTGCACATCCAAGTGTTGTAGAGAGAGAGAGAAGGAGAGAGACTGGTCAATAATTCTGGACAGCAGAATCCAGAGTCCTTCCAGTCCAGAGACATTTTATTCACTGGGGTGTCACTCGCACCTCCTAGAAGGCTGCAGGCACACAGCCTGTGGAGATTGACAGATTCATCACAGCAGAGATGAATTGTAGAAGGCTGGGAACAATGGTCTGCAGGATAGGTGAGGGAATGGGATCCAGGCACAGGAAATAGTTGTGTGTGATGTCAGGAGCTGAGCGACATCAACATCTGAAAGTGGACAGAGGTTTTAGAGAGGAGGGGAGGAGAGTGGGAGGGAGGAAAAAGAGGAAGAGGAGGAAGGTGAGAGCTGTGATAATTGAAGGGAGTTTCAGATGTCTCTAATCTTCTGGTTGAGGTGATCTGTGAAGTCAATTAAAATGTAAAAAAAAATGTAAACAAAGTTTATGAAATTGCACACAACACAGAATTATTGTTTTCAAAACCTACTAATGTTTGCTTTTGTTACATTATACATTTTATGCAGTGTAGAAGCAGGAAACAGCAAGGCAATCTTCTGGCACATCCTTTCTGTATCACATATTCCAGAAACACCTGTTTTAATCCTTGTGGTTGAAGTTGTCCTTCCTTTATCCATTGAGTCTGCTATGCATTTACTAGACAGCACACTTACACGCTAAGAACCAGGCATGAAAAAACACTTGCTAGCTGGTACATCCTTTTATTCCTGTCCTACGACCCAGAAAAAAGTTCACTGCTCGCAAGTGAGTTAGCAATGAACCACAATAAAATGAAAGGCAAGTGGACCACTCGGTGGGTGCCGTGGGCACTTCAGATTTTCTCTTTGATTCCAGTGATTAGCTGGAGTATTTTTCACTCTTAAAAATCAAGTTGGGGCTAATCCAAGGTCAGAACCTGGGGGAAGACTCACATCACCCAATAATTTGAAAGGGAAAATATTATTTTGTGAGGTATTGAGGCAATAGCAGATAACTAGCAAAAAGTATCCAGTGATCAACAGTGGTTTAGCCCCAAAAAGAAAAGGAAAAAAAAAAGACAACTGGAATGAAAATTGTGGGGAATCTGAATCCAGGGCCTTAAAGAGAATCAATCAGTCCTAAACCAGTGAATGACATTCTGTGATTACTAGAGTAACTGAGGGATTTGAGACCTGAATGGATAAAAGAAAAAAAAAAGATCCATATCTAAAATTAGTAAACAAACTGAAAGAGTTATTTTTGCAAGAAGACAGAGCAATAGAGGGAATTAATGAATGTATTTAATTTTAGGATTATAGGAATTAGAGGATACCTAATTGTACTGGACCTTGCCTATGATGGTGTCATAGACTCTATTCAATCGATCTAAAACGTGTTATACCAATCTGATAACAGCTAATGTCAATCGATGACTAATAGCAGCAGTCTCTCCCTCTTCAGTTGGCCTCCCATATAAGAGAAATGTAGAGGATGGCAGCAGATGTCTTTTCTGAAGAATGACTGCTCTGTTTTCTCAGGATTATATATTTCAGGATTTGAGATGTAAACCTGGATAATTTTTTGCAGTCCTACTAGCCCCAGCACAACATGGGACACTAAGAACAAGAATGAAATCTCAGCAAGTAAATTGTTTGGAATATTTAGTCCTCAAACAACAGTGTATCAATACTCTAACAAGGTAATTATCTTATAAGGTTACTGTTGTTGCCATGCTTCACCGTGGGTCCACAAAAACATTTGAAGAGAATTCAAGGGCTCCTGTGTTATTGGTTTAAAACAGCATGCAAGGTAAGAAGATGATGAGAACCTCCCCTAGAGTCTGAAAACTACTGCATGAAAGGAAAGGGAAACTGAGGACATGTGGAGTGGAGTAGCTCTGTAGCTCAAAACAGAGGCACATGTATACAAAATCATTACAGTAAAATGGAGCTAATTCTAAGCAATCCAGAGAGTAGCTATGGATACCATACAGCAAGTCATTAGTATACGTAACTCCACTGTTCTATCTTCATGGCCCAAAGATGCCTCTTACAGTATCTTGCTCCATGCAGCCAGAAGGATACAGCAATCATGTTCCACATGGAAAATGCTGTGAAACAAGGGTACACCAATGTGTCAATATGTACAGCTGGCATAGAGGTAGTTCTTCTGGCAGTAGTGTGTCCAGCATTTCAACATTGGTAAGCAGTAGATTACCTTGAAAAGGGTAAGCCTGTCCAACTAAATATTTACTGGGCTTTTTCATGACTTTCAGCTCATACAATACTACTATTACTACTATTACTACTGCTAGTAATAATAATAATGAATAAACCTTATTTATGCAGCACCTTTCATGTTTTGCAGCCCAGAATGCATACAGTGGAGAAGAAAAAAAAAAAGAATATATTGTCATTTGATCGTGTCTCTCTGTTCTGCTTTGGCATTCCATAGTTTAGGTGCATCAATACAAAGCACAGCCTCAACAATTCTCCTGTAATATACCTTAGGAATAGTTACATATTCTGGTGCTGAGCCATTAATTAAAAAAGCCATGGGCAACCAATGTAATAACTGGAATATTTATGTAATATGAGCTCTTTTTATGGTTCTGGTTAAAACATATGTTCTGAACAAATTGAACATTGAACATTGAACATAGCAAAAAACCAGAAAACAGCCTCAAAGTATTTGTCTTCTCATTATAAAAGCAATGCATTAGTTTCTCTCCTCTAATCAGCCTGCTTGAGAAACGGATGTACTGTGGCAATGTTTTGAAGATGATAAAAAGCAGCTGTGGCAATATGCTTAATATAAGTCTGAAATCAGCAGCTAGAGTAACACCAAGGTTCTTCTCACATGTTGTCAAACCTGGTTTTCAGTGGTTTTAACATTTTCACAATAAGGGTTGCAGTCAACATTGGCTTTAGTAAACTCTCAGAATGGCACACATATCAAGGTCAAAATATATAAAGACAATGACATCATTAATACATAGGAGGAAATAAAACACATCCATGTTATTACCAGCCTCGTCTGTGGATGGGAGTAATGTTCATTTTAGAAGGCACTCGAAAACAGAAATCAAGCAAAGTTTTTTTTTTTAATCCATTATCCATATTCATTTAATCCATTTATACACACACACACACACACACACACACACAGATACACAAATTCTCTATGTGCAAGGCACAGTATTTTGTAAATGGCAGAAAACATCATTCACACTATCCGGAAAGCCTTCATAGCAATTCTGAACACATTTTTTTCAGCAATTATTTAATGTTGTAATTAGCTCTACGCAATGGAAGCATTACTTTCTTATTTGCAGACAACTGTGATGAGAAAAAAGGTACCTCCAGCCAAACAGCCTCAAACTGATGTTCACACCGGTGACCTGCTGATGTGGGCACAGACAAAAGAGGTTAAGAATAGGGCAGAGAGCCATCTGTTGGTGCATCTTTACTCACTAAATAAAGCAGAGGACAGAACTATGGTTAAACACTGAGCTACAGTCACAGACAGTGCAGGAGCTAATGGGCACAGACAATTCACAGTCTGCCGATCTCCTTGTGTGGTTTATGTGAGCTATGAGGGGTCATACTGTGTTTAGAAATTCCTTTTGCCAAGAGACTTTGCTGAGCCCAAGCCTGTGGTTTGCTCTGGACATGCAACACCAATATTGGATGTAACACCTTGAGTCATTGATCCAAGCATAACATTGGCCTCCTCACAAGCAAATATTTCAGTTTGGTGTCTGTTATGGGTGAAATTAAACTCAACTAATGGCACTGTATTTGAATGGTCATTTGGAGGGCATAGCTTTTGAGGGCATGTTATAATTATGCAAAATGTGCAAAAATTTCCCATTGTATTTGTGAAATATTACTGTCCAAAGACCAATGATTTTATTCAAATACTTCAAATAGTTGGCATTTCATAGACACACACCGCACACAACACATAGAAAGGCTTACCCTAGCAAGGGTTTTGTGGACACATTCCGTTATATTTGTGCATCACGTGGCAGTGTCACATGAGGAAAACACATAGCATGTGATAAACAAAAGGCACATGGTATACGATAAAGTGTGCAATAACGTATCTCTTGTAGAAACAGATAATATAAATTGGGAAAGGGAATTGTTACAGGTGACTGAAATACAATCCAGCATATTTAATATAATTATATAAAAGTGGTGTGTTCCTTTTTATACCACAGATGAATTTCTAACCACCAAATTTCTTCCTGTGTTTGCAATATTCACAAACACTTTTCTCAGCAAAGGGATAATTCCTTCCCTGGCAGGTGGCTCCTCTCAAATGTCAAAATTGTTACTCTGAAGAGAAGCAAGTAGAAGGGGGGAAAAAAAGATAATAATGCTCACATGCTGATATGGGTTGTGGCACAGTGATAGCTACAAGAGCACTTCAAGGGAAGCCTAATGTTCTACACGGACAGTGATGATTGCATCAAGGCTACAGGAGCTTATTTCCAGTGGAAGGGGTTGAATCTGGGGCACCACAGGATGTTCCACACCCCCTTACACCTCTTATCGAGAAGCTTCGGCGTGGTGGTGAGGCCTACGTGTTAATCGCCTAAGCTGATTTCCCAGGATGGGCTCTCTTGCAGAGAGACACTGGTCTCCGAGGTCAGCATAATTTCCATGATAGATGAAAAGCCAGGGGTCTGGTATTTGACAGTTTATATGGTCAGAGAGGACTCTTCCTTTCCGAATATTAGCGCTGTTTTAAATGAGACAAGCTTTATGCCAAGGAGGACTTTAATAAACAAGAATCAATAGAATCCCAAAAGCACAGAAAACTAATGTAATATTGAAAACTGTACATTATTCATCTGGTGTCCAGAGTACTGTATCTCATTCTCATATTGCTTATGCAGCAAAGATCGTGCTCAGCATTCAGGGTATGCATCACATCTTGTCCCTATAGAGCTTCTGTGCACCCTTAACAGGTCGCCAATGTACACACACTTCAGTTTTAAATATGTTTCCTTTACTTTGACTCCAGATGCCCTGGATCTCCTTTTAAAGAGTGTGCTCAATCCAAAGAGGGCTATATTATGTGCACAGCAATAAAATCACATAATCAAAAGTATTCCAGGCTTGTCCTTTCCACAGTTTTAGTTTTGAACATATTAAGTAGTTATTTTTTGGCCAGATGTCACATTATTTGGCAGTAGAAGACGCATGACTATAGCATTGTATAGGCAGGCACAGGAACTACTCTTGATAAGGAAGTTCCTGCAGGGCTTGTAACCACAAGGTTGCTGGTTCGATTCCCTGCTGGGGCACTGCTGTTGTACCCTCAGACAAGGTACTGAATCCTCAGTAAATATCCAGCTATATCAATGGATAAAATGGTAGCGTATGTAAGTTGCTCTGGATAAGAACATCTGCTAAATGATATTGATATACAGTTACACCATTAAACCTGCTTTCAGCTTTTGCAATTCCTATGCCAGCAGGTGACAACCTGTCTGCTATTCATGCAAGTATTCACAGGCATCTCGTCTTTGTCACTTCATGCTGAGACGTCTGATCATGCCCAACACTGCAATCAAACAAAGTAATGTGACTGTTGTTTGTGGCAGAATGTTGGGACACTTAAAAATTTCCAGTTCCTGTGATATTATTTCACAAGATGCAAATAAAATGTCACACCCAGACCCATCTCCTTCCTCTCCATTTCTGAGTTTGGCTAAATAATTATCAAGTAAAAAGGACATTTAGAAAAAAAAAAAAAAAACAGTAACATTTAGCACTTCATTACAATTTTTTTCAAAATCTGGGGGCAAAGTGCAAAATTTCCAGTGTCTATGTTGGACAACATCAGATATCTGAAGGTGGAGGGCTTTGGATGCTTGAAACATGAGAGTACAAAAGAGTAGTTTCAAAACTTCCTCAGGATAACACATGTCCTATAATGGACAAGATATTACCCCTAACTGCCATATTTAACAAATTACAAGAACTGCTCATTTGAGGAATAATGTGGGAACCGGGGCTTTCATTTGTTTAACAAAAGGGTACTTGCGTAGCTCCTATTTAATTACATTGTATTTTTTCTTGTTCATTGTGGTGATCATTAAACTGTTTGGGAGGGAGAAAAAGGAAATGCATGCATTTAATTGTTAGTCAAAGTTAAGGGCAAAATGTTGATTGGACCTATACTTAAGCACTACAAATTAAACTTTTTGTACCTGTGGGGAAATGTGTCTGGGAGCTGCATGTCTTTGTATAAAGGAGCTTAGGTATATATATGCATATATATATGTTAATGACATGCATTGTCATTAACTTGCTATGATTGAAACACTGTCCTTCTGTATGTTGCCTGTGATCTATACATTTTGCCTTAGGCAGCAAGTAAACTACACATGTTCTATTTGGTATGTTAAAATGGTATGCTAGTCAACAGTGATAACTAATACCTTTTAACTATATGTGTGAAATATAAAAGTAAACGCTTCTGGAAAATATTCACCTTTCACATTTTAAAGGGAAATTTTTAATTCTGCTGTTGGACAGTTTTTATTATGGAGGTTATGGTGCTCTGCATTGGACTTGGCCATAATTTTTAGATTTATATTAAATATTACACAAAAGTTATTATTTACATATTATATGTCCAAAATATTTAAGAAGGAGCAAGGGAAGCAATTAATTGACATTTTGCTATAATACTGTATAAGCCTTTTGGAGTGGCAGCTGGTACCTCCAGATTCTGAGACAGGTGGCTACCCCCTGTTTTTGTTTTTTTGTGCTACATGTTGTATTCAGCAAAGCTGAACAGTGCAATGAATCTGTGTATCCATATCCTATGTTCATGATGTATATTTTGCACATATATATTTTCCATGTTATTTATCCCCCTGCAGTCTATAAAAGACAGAACTCTTCATACAGGTAGTATCTTACCAAAGCTTTACAATGTGCATTAATTGACTTGTAAGATTGCTAACTGAGGTATGTCAGTAACCTGCCAAATGTGATTTTCAATTCAGCAGGCTCAGCATTCTTCTTTTGAATTACACAGTGAGGGCAGGGCCCGTAAGTCCATAAACACTGGCGCTTGGATCAGACTTCTTCAATAGCTCATAGTTAAAGTGATGATTACATAAACAAAATCTGATGGTAGTCCAGTGCATTGGGACTTTGCAGTTTTCACAGTGACTCCCTGGTCAGACACAAGCATAACATATATTAAAACAAATCTTGTACAGCAATAATCTATTACAACAATGTCAGATAATGACAGAATTATGCTATCTGGGCAGCGAAATGTTTAGACTGCCCGTCTAGTGTTTAGAAAGGCAGAGGGAACTAAATATTACTAAAAATAGTTTCCAAAGTACAAATATTAAAAATGACCAAAATATAGATCATGAGAGGACCTCACAGGGTTATAGTACCACAGATCTCCACATGTAGTGGTGTGTGTAACTCAATAATACCATTTTATGCCTGTTCATTAGCTAGCTACATTAGTATCTCAATTCTCCAATTGAGCTGTTTGGTCACTTCGCAAAACTAAAATGAGCATTCTCTTTCCCCTGTTCTACATTCTGCACATAAAAATTATCATGCTCAGTGCATCACAGAAAATTATCAAAATGTTCCAAAATTATCTAAAATCTTTTAGGAAGGTTGACAGGAAACTAGCAGTTTGAGGTTCTGCCTTTCAGCTGTCTCTGAGCCCTGACAATACATCTGCAGCAGTTTGTCCACATATTAACACATCATAAGTCAAAGCAATACATTCCTTTCTAACATTCACCATTCTGTGCCATTGCAGAGGCCCCTTTAGCTTGAAATATATCACTTATATTTGCAAATACACTTCCTAGAGCTGTGGTACTGTTTTGCAGCCAATAAGTGCCCAAAAAGAAATACCATACCAAAGGAGACATAACCCGCAGACATCTTGCGGCTGAATAAGCAGCACGCCATCTGAGAAGGAAATGGTTGTCCGTGTCAAAATTATTAACCAGTCAGTCACTGAAATGCCTACGGGGCATACACATTCTGGAAACCCAAATGTTTTGAAGTCTTCCTAGAGAACATTTTGATTCTAGAAAAAAGTGCTGTCTGAACATTCTCATTGTAGTCTGCACTCTTTTATTTCACTCTGGAAAAAAGGTACAAGTATGATCTATTTATGGACAGAGTAACTGTTTCATCAATATCACTAAAATCATCTTATACAAATGAAGTATTGTCAATATGGATAACTACACTTTTCTACAGTGCTGAGACACACAATACCCATCACGTACCAGACATTTCTGTGCTTAGTGAATTTATATAGAAGAGCCCTAAAGGAGGTTGTTCTGTTGCATAAATTGCTGACAGTTCATACAGCCTGGAATGGGCATACAGAACACCTGGCTAGCAAGCATCAACCTCTCAAGAAGACATTCTACCAACATTCAGAACAAAATTTAATTTCATGTAAACCATTCTATACCTGAGATGACCTTTATCATACACCAGGTGTTCCAGTTAAAACAGTTTTTAATTGTCTTTTTTTTATTTTTTATCCGACATTGTTGATATGACAAACATATCCACTCCCTCTGATAGAGAAGCCCATTTCTTTCATCCTGCTTTCCATGTCCTTAAAGTGAACGTCAAAGGCAATGCCACAACCCACTCCCATGTACATGAGCATTAATGTCCTACCTCAGAACACATTTTGGGCCCTGTGCATTGATGGTCTGCCAACTGTGATAAATGCTGTTTAAGTGGCTTTTAAATGAAATATACTCATCTATTGTAGATAAAGTAACAGTATCAGCTACATAGCTTTCATAAGGAACACTTGTTGCATAATTATGCTAACCATAATTAGAAAAGTATTTTTACACACAGATTAATAACTGTTAATACCTGTTTACTACTGCCTTATTACTTCATTATCTGGCTGTCATTAGTCATTCATTAAATCTTACATGTCTGCTTATTATAATTATACATTATTTAGCCTTTATTAGTCCTTAATTATGGTATAGCTGAAACTCTTCTGCTTTCTCCGGCTCACTTCAGTTGATGTTGCAACAGAGAGCCATAGATAAAAAGGAAGGATAGTGAAAATGATTCATGGCTCTGAATATTGAGTTTCAGCGTTCATTTGAAGTATCTTCCCTGGAACAGATGGCTCAGCAATTTTCTGATAGATTTACAGCAGACGTAATGTAAAGAAGGCTAAATGCAAAACTAGACCAGTATTTCAAGCTAGAGTTTTTGTTGCATCGTATGTATGCACTGCCCTGGAGTGATATTTACAGCACTGCTCCAAATGAACTTCAGCAGTCAGGGGGTACTTTCTAATCTTCAAACTATCAACTAAAAGATGTCAGAGAGTCACTAACTTTATTCTCCCAGTGTGTGAAACACCATATCACACGGAGATGTGATTTATAGTAATTGTGATGTGCCTATTATATTTTAATTTCAGAATCGTCTATATGCTGCAAGTACATAATTTTAGGCACAACTATAGTGATGTATGGGCCATAAATGTCTGGGCAGACACCTGTACTGATGTTACGTTGAGTGCCTTTTGGTCAGAGATCCCACTGCCACGTGATCGCATTTAAGATTTGTGATTTTAAGCAAGGAAAATAAAGGAGCATGATAGTTTTTATTTGCCCATCATTCTTTTGTTTGCTGTACTGGTGCTTTCACGTACATTTTGTGCATTCCAAAAATACATTTCAGTGGGAGAAGAACTATTTCTGATGATTAATAATAGTGCTAATGAACCCAGCTAGTACAGAATGTGTGAGAGAGAAACAACAAACCATACATGAATTAGATAAAGTGAAATCTGTGGCCAAAGTGCTTTTACCTCCACAACATTGTATGGAAGACATGCAGAATGCAGTCATTTCCCCTGCATGCAGTATAATGCCCTCCTACAAGAATGCAATACACAAATAGGGCAGATGCAGGTGACACATTACACTTTAATTAAATCCCTCTATCATTCAATGTTGATATAAACTATTTTACAACCCCTGTAGAGCCTTCTGTCACTGTTTACAAAAGCATGCTCATTTGAAATAGGTCACAGTTTAAAGATGCTATTAACCCTTATTTATTATTGATATAAAGATGATTACATTTGAAATGAAGGCTGTAAACATACTATCATTTTGTTCATTGATTGACAGTTACAGAATGATATCATTCATAGTAAAAAATGTGAGACCAGGTAGGGCAGCATGCATTACCACTGACTGTTCATTGATATGACAGTTACTGCCCTCTGTTCTAATCAGCAGTGACACCCAATATGGGCTATATGTTGTGTGCAAGACTTGCCCATGACAAATATGTTGGTCAATGTGCAAGATTTCCTCCCACCTGATTAGTATTTAATCAGCTCCTTTCACTGTAAATGTTCAACAGTTTTGGTGCACTATTGTATAATTATATATATAATTCCCCTAATAAACTCCAATCTCACTTGTCACTTTTATGACTCTATCTGTGAAAATGACATTCATTTCATTATATTCCATAAAGTAAACTAAGCCCTGCCACCAGGCAGTACTGCAGTTAGTCCCATCAAGGTTTCCTGAATGTCCTAATTACAGACCTTTGTCTGACACAAAATATAAATTAATTTGTAAAGTACTGAATGATACAATGTACTGTATGTGAGGGTAAGAAAGAGGTGCATCTGTCTGTAGAATTCATTCTGGATAACATCCAAATCCTGTAAACAATAAGTGTTTCTACTCCTATTACGATGTTAACTGTATTAATTCTATGGACTCCACCAGCCTGTACAGTTATTTCTTTAGGTTGTCTGGGAATATACTTTTCACTATTAAATAACCTTTGAACAATCATTTTTAGACCAAAAATACATACTGAAGTAAATGGTGCTACTGCTGTGAGAAAATTCAAAATTCATTCAATGTTTCCCTACCATGAATATGGTTAATAATGGATGATTTTTGTTTCTTTTTCTTTCTCATTTTTTTAGCAAACACGCCTTGAGTTTGTCTGCTTCCATTTTGTGATTTTGTGCGTATAAATGAAGGCTTGTTTAAGGAAGTCAGACTTATTGTAGGAAAGTGCATCATTATAATTTAACATCTCATAACATAGCAACTCTTCTACGTATGATTTCATAAATGACAGAAAATATATGGAAGGCTTTGGCAATAGATGACATCTAGACATTAGGCATACAGATGACACAAACAGAAACATCACACATCACACCAACATCGGTTGTGACTGTAACAGAAATGTCACACATCACGCCAACTTGGAATTAAATTGGAAAAGCAACTTTTTGCGTTCCTGTGAACACTGTGAAATGCAAAATCTGTCATTTGCATTTACTTCAGAACCTGAACACAGACTTAATGTGCAAACCATCACCACTAACCCAATGATATGAAGGAGGTACAACATTAATGTCAGCACTGCAGTCCATGTATTCACAGTGTCCATGTATGAAATGGTACTAAAAACATCAGATTCAATTGCTCATCAGTAGTCATTAATGAAGCAGGTGCAATATACTTCAATATAACCAGAAGAAGAACTGCTTTGCTTTTTCTGTGTGTTGGGACTACTGTCTTATCCTCCCTTCTCCTTTCATTATCTGGCTAGCAATGATGCAGAATTTGTATATCTCCATGGTAAAAAGAGTAATTTTAATTTGACTGTGGTTTGCCTATGCTGTTATTCATTGATCACCTGTAGGCTAACATAACATCCAATCTATCTGTTGTGCAAATGGAAAAAGAAAGATGGTCGACTTTTGAAATTAGACATGAAGTGTGTCAATACAACTCATCAATTTTAACGTACATAAGGTTTCAATATATAAATAGTTTTTTTTTTTACCAGTGTCCAATCTTAAGAACTAGATTACATGTTTTGTATATTGGTACTTCCTGCAGAAGTTGTTAAGACTTCACATATAGGACTTGACATGTTCCCCTGTTTTCATGCAGTAAAGCTAATGGTTTTATCTCTTCTTTTGAAGTAATTGGGCCAACCGCTATTTCTAGTGTTTAAACATTTCATTCCTTATTTCTCTAGCATGTTTCATCTATAAAGAAATGGGCAAAATACTACAGCTACTTTATGTGATGTGTGAAGTATGGACTTGTTCACTTCCCTTGCTCACTTGCATTGGGACACAGCCTATTTCTAGCAATAGCACACGGGAGCTTGAAATAATAATCTCAGGAAAGGCAATCGATAAACCATTTTTCAGCAGAGCTGAGCTTATTCCCTGAACTGGAATTCCTGAAACAACCTAATTACAGCCATGTTTTTCATAAACACATATATGCCCAGATGTCATGTGAAATCTCCTCCACTGCCCACGCAGCAATATGTACAACACACTGACACCCTGAATGCACGTGGTCAAGACTGAATCCGTTTCCTCCACAGTACTGTTGGATCTGATTCTGTCCGTGTCTATCAACATTCTATCCCCCTTCAATGCTAGAGGCATTGCTTTAAACAATAAAACTTATTTTCTACAAATATCTTGCTTGCTTGTGTCCCTGTGACCCTGTCTAAAACAAGTATTGCTTACATTTATGACTCATAGCAATAATTGTAGCTAGCTACCATACTTTTGTATTAATGGCAGAAAAGGAACAATTCAGATGCTCTGTTGTGATCTTTTGTGTGTGTTCGTCCAATTGAAAATTTATAGCAATAAATAAATTGCTTAGTCTTCATGTGAAATACATTCAATGTGTTTGTACTTTATGGTTTAAATGTATTTTAATATACTTGGCTGATATGTAATTTGTAAATAAACACATAAAGAGACAGGCATGAAAGAGTTTCAGGGCAACAGATATCTTCAGCGATATAAAACCCTTATGAGTCACTACCATTAGGTATCTTATTTAGCTAGCATTATGTTTTTTTTTTTTGTAGAGCCAAATGACTGACTCAAATGGATACACACTTTTAATACAATAGACTAACATTTGACAATTGTCCAGGAACATATATCTTCTCGATGCTGTTTTAGTGTTTTAGTTGAATGTCAGGATGTGTCTGCTTGCTACATGTCTGTAAACAAACACAATCTCCCATTCTAACACCAGTCTCGTGTTGTTTTGGTATGCTTGTTCAAGGTTTAAAAGCTGTACGGACATAGCGCTACTGCCTGTTGACAGGCAAATGTGTACTCTTTTTCTAGAATCACTTAAGAGCCATTGACCCCTGGCCTGGATGGACAGTAAATATGACTAAACAATGACAGCTTGCACAGAATTGGACAGATAAAAATGTTCTTAAGTAGAACATTAAGTTTTTTTCTTTTTTTCATGGTAATAATAATAATAAAAGCCTTTAACTTAAATGCAGGCATTGCACATTTGTGCAATGCT
This sequence comes from Megalops cyprinoides, assembly GCF_013368585.1. NCBI lineage: Eukaryota > Metazoa > Chordata > Actinopteri > Elopiformes > Megalopidae > Megalops > Megalops cyprinoides. The sequence continues at coordinate 20,562,105 of NC_050593.1, forward strand.
CTTATGATTAAAGTATAGCATTTCAAAATAAAGAAAATAAATAATATTTTTAAGAAAAAAGACAATCCAAAACACACATTCTTCTGTAATACCATTTTTGTTCCTGTTCATTCAGGGGTATGAATAAACATTGAGGACACTCTATATGTATACAGGGTACATTCACTGCATCTGTCCTTATCAAAGATTTACAGGATAAAACAATCCTTGCACTCATGATACTGCGGTTCCACCACTTGCACATTGTGTGACAATCTTTTTGATTGAAAAATGAAGGAGATTAATATCTTATCCCAGTTTCCTGGGGAAGACAGACAGGGCAAGCTGGAGATCAAGGACAGCAAAGACTAAATGGGATCTTTTCATTTACAGCTCAATCTTTTGAAAAGACAACCACAAGGTCATTGTTAAATATGACATCATTTGTGAAGATTTCTCACAGAATTTGGGCCCAGGCTCAATTTAACTGCAATGTGCATTGTCCTTAACTTATAAGTTACAATTATCAGCAAGTGGTGCATTGTTCTATTCATTACACAACTTTGCTTGATGAAATCAGAATTGAGAAATTAAAATATATTACTCAAAACTAATGATAAAGCACATTGTGGTCCATTCAATGGAGGAAAGCATTAAAATAGTGGTAAGTTGAAGTAAAAATATGAGATATCACACTGTTTAACGCATTTCAATGTGCTCCCAATACTTCAACGTTCTGCCAATTCTTGCCATTTGACACACTACAATTTGTTACACTACAAACAGCTGAAACATTTTACTGTTAGGGGCAGCTGTTCTGGTTCAAGGTTCTCTGGTCTTTTAGGTATTTCTGGTGACCTGATTGATGTTTTTGAAAAGAAAGCAAATTATTTTAAATAGTTATATCTTATCGTGGAGAATGTGACCTTGGAGTTAGGTAGTTCACATCAGTTTTAAGTCTGCTAGAGTGCACAATCAAGATCAACCTCATTTCTTTCTTGTAATGCCCCATCTTTTATAATGATTAACCTCCCACTAATTGTCTACCATTCTGACTACACTGTCTCAGACTCAGAATAGTCTCAAATTAATTCTAGCAGGCCTTTAGGTGTCATTCTCTGCAATATCTATCATTTACAAAAGACAGGCACAATCACCAGAAACACACCTGCTGCAGCTTGCTTCCCTCATACAAATTGAAATGTGGCAAGTTTAGACAACAGAATGCAGTAAAACCAATTAGCCTTTTAAATATATGTTATAAGGCCTATATTTAGCATAATGCATTGCAGCTGAGTTGAAAAACCGAGTTAAAATTCTTCAACGTACACATAAACGGACGTACACAATATCTGACAGACAAAAGAAGAAAAAAAGAAAGAATCAAAATTAATGGCTCTCCTTATTGTGTAATCTTTCTATGAGTCCTTCCATAGAGGCGTGAGGAGATAAACTGATTGTCTTTCTAGTTCAGGTTCTAGTGAAAGAAGATTTTTTAGATTTTGTACAATTTTATTTAGAGATTGTTGAGAGTAGAGGAGTTCATGGACCATACTCTCACTGTAACAAAGCAAAAATAAACACTGCATTAAAAAATGACTCCACAAGTGTGTCTCAAGGGGCATGTTTACAGTGAAATGTTGATAAAAGCTTTATTTGGCTTGGTCACGTTAAAATTCATTTAGTTTTTGGGCAATGTGTGTTTTATCCCAGTTTTTTCTTTTTTACTGTATGCTGAGAAAGCTTCTACATCTGTTGGTGATATTAAGTATAAGTTGGATATCCATCTGTGAGCTGAATAAACAGTGGGATGTCTTTTGTATATGAAGATATGTTGTTACAAATGCTGCCAGCTTCTCTTGATGGTTTAGAAGTGCAGAGACCTGACACTGCCTGTGATAAGAGAGACAATTAGAACTATGCAGGTACAACAACCAGTTTTTCAAGTATAAACACATTTTATAATGAAATTATTGTAAAAGTGGTGCAGCAGGTTCAGTACTTCAGAAAGAATCATAATATTTATTAACACAGGCATCCATTCACTATTTTTGTGGTTATTAGCCATTTTTCACCATTTTATTTGAAAATGTCAAAATGCGAACTACTAGTCATAAAACATTTAATGTGAGCCGTACTGAAGATATGCCTTATTTACCTCTTCTGCTTAGTAAAACATTCTTATGATTTTCTTATGAACCATGGTCCACCTAAGAATGTTGACATCTGGTGCTGCTGAGCCCATTGTTTACTAAACTGGATAAATTTATCTCTGCTTTTCACATTTTGAAACTGATAATCTAGTTAGCTAGTTATTAGTTACAAGATGCCATAAGAAAAATACCCTCTATGCTAAGAATATAATCCAGTTATTGTTGCTATTGTGCAAACATCCTTGTTGTCCTCTGTATGCCCCCAACTGCCCCCTCCAACCCAGCCTGACAAAATATTTAAGGGAGACCCCTGCATGTTCACTATAAATAAATGCAAGGATGAGTGGGTTAATTGTGTACTCATTGAAAGAAAATTAAAGTAATATAATTACCAAGCTCCCCAGACTGAGACAATTACCAAAACCCCAGACTCCTTGCTCCCTGAAGGTTGAGTGGTCACAGTTTCTGCATATCAAAACAGGTTCCTTTACAAAGTGAAGCTTCAAGGCCAGGAAAACAATCATTCAACCTAATTCCGGTAACTCAGCATAAACACAAATGGAACACTGTTCTATTGTGGAATTCCAAGCCGTGTTGTCCCAGTATGATTCTGTCTTATCAGAGAGCATAGCAGAGAGAGAAAGGTAGTTTTGGGACTCCAAAGTTACTGTTTATGCCAGCATACATTCTACTAAAAGAACTCATAGAATTCCCCAGCCATGTAAGCACCAAACCCCAGACAGTATACCTGCCTACAAGTAGTAAACACCAGAGAATGTACCTGCCATCCCAATACTGTGTTTGTTTACATCCATTATAAAACAGCCTTTTGGATCTGGAGTTAACAGAATTCAATAAAAATGTGTAGATTTATTAATCTCACTTGGCACCATCCTGCATTCAGAGTTATAGTATGAGGAACATACTCGACTTCTTATTTTGTTATATAATATGTGATGTCCCAGATTTGTTACATGTAATACCTGTCAAAGTTCTGAAGTGCTGAGTGTGTTTTCCATGAAAGTGTGTTCATAAATGACAGTTGGTGAATAACAGTTGTGTATAAAATTAACCAAAAAATCCAGATGTTGGCCCATACAGAGAATATTTTTAAACAATGATATTGTTGCACTTCCTTTAAATCTCCTCTTTGATGCTCCGGGCAGAATCTCATTAATTACCATATTTTTAATCCCAAAGCTTTAGCAAATACATTTTTTTAATATAATGGGAATTGGTTTTATTTCACTGGTTCTGGCTAAGGCCTGCTGCTATAACCAGCAACCCTGTGAGGGTTGATGTCACTTAAATTAAAGCCATTCTGCAATTATGACCTCACCAGGACCTCAAAAAGGAATAATTGATTAATCATCTTAAAATGTGCAATACGCTCACAGTCTGTCATTATAAATACATTCTATCATTTGCACCTCATTACTGCTAGTGGTTGGCAATTAGAAATGCTTTTTTTATTATAGCTGATGTCCTGTAACTCTGGGAGCTTATTGGGTTAATTGTTTGAGACATGTTGCATACAGCATTTGAAAAAATGTAATTGCAGCAAAATGTGATAATTTGATCATGGAAAACATTGAAAGAATGTGTTCAGCATCAGTTTAAATCTATTTGTGAAATTGTAAATATACTGTTTCATTTTCAGAACAGCTGTCTAAACATCTGTCATGATCAAAGAGCTTTTTTTTGTAAACCTCAAGTTCAATGTTATGTAGTTTTGCTGGTGTTTCTGTTTCTAAGATTATCTTGGAGTGGCAGATTTTGTGTTAGTCTAGGAGGATCCCTTACAAAGGCCTATCCAAGAATTGAAGGTTTCATAATGTACACTAGAGGGCCTGATCCAGAATAAGTATTTGAAATGTCAGACCAATAGAAGTCCTTTATTTCTGGCATTCTATGTGGTACACCTTTTGCTTAGAAAGCACATTATTGTTTCTATGCCCAATTACTTTATGGAGGATTTGATAGAGTCTGAGTTGCCCTACGGGGTAGATGTTGTTTTCTCTTTTCAAAAGTGATCCTAGCAACATAACTGTGGTTCTGACAATAAATGTGTTTGAACCACTTTAGTTGTGTCTCTGTGTGGATTCTAGCACAATATGAAATTGCAATTGTATTCTTTTTTATGACATTCCGTTTATTCATTTGCATTGCTCAAACCCATAATTTCTCATTCAATATTTATTTTAATATTATGCATTTGGAAAACTCTTGACCAGAACAATATCTAAACTCTATTAGAGCAAGATCACATATCACAAGAACACAAGAGCATGAGTATAGAATACATAATGTGGAGATGAGTAAAGCCCATATTCTCTCACGTGCCAACCTTTGGACCCTTTGAACCGAAAACATTCTTTTCGTTTATTGATTAATATACATATCCTAGACATTGTGTCTGCACACTGACTAGCATACACAGCACAACATCATTGTACACTATACTAATAAATGCATTGTACTAATGATAATATGTACCTGCAATATTATGCCTCATTCATGTTTTTTGATGGATTGAAACAGTCAGGTACCAGGTCATGGTTTGTTTTGTGTGGTTTTAATTGAGGCTTATATACAACATGCATCTTTTCTCCAGTTTATTATAGACCCTGTTATGATAACCCTCAGGCATAGTATTGCATGTGCAATGGGAAGGGAGAGCCCATCTAGGTTAAGCCATTTGCATGTCCTGTATGTAGATCTTCTGTCTGAACTCCTTCCTTGAATCTCACTTACACCATTTGTAAGCTTACATCTATCATACATATGTCAACCACAAAGAGGGTATCCAGCTGTGATCACTAATTAGTTATTTAATTAAATTCAGGTTTTATGTAGTTTGAAATCATGTTTCATGAAAGAATTAAATCACGTTTCATGAAAAAAATGTATATGTGCTTTTCTAAGTAATAGTAAAATAAATATGGTAAACCTAATTGTGCTAAAATGTATGCATTTGTTTGCTTTGTTTTGTTTTAGCATGTGCAAACAGTAAACTGTTACTGACAATCTTGGACATTATGAATAGCAGCTTTCATGAAGCTGGCAAAAGCTTTCACACAGTAAAACAGCATTGAAATGTCAAATTGTTTAGAGGGGGAGGAGTGTACAATAGCACAGCATAACACAGAGAAACCAACCAAAAATATTTGCATTTCAGTAAACTGATAGGGCATAGAAAAGGAGTGTTCTGAATTAAGCACAAGAAAACCATTAGCCTTCTCCTCTATTACTCTGGTGCCAAGTGTGTTTCTCTTGGCAAGCATTTGTGAGTCTAAATGCACTCCACTCATTAGCTTGTCAGGTTTGCCTGGGTACAGTACATTCATCCAATTAACACATACAATTACTCAATGTATAAGCCAATCAATTCAATTAAATACTCACCTGTCCTAGCTGCAGAACAGCATGCAGAACAGTTAAACTGCTGTAAATGGGGTATTGTCAATGCATGCATGTAGTGGATTCAATCTTCCTAAACTGTATGATTTTGAGGAAAAAAAGGATATCCTTACAAAAACAAACCGTACTTCTGGATTTAACCGTGAATCGATGCAAAACATTCACACATACTTCAAATGAAATGAATCTTCAAATGAATTAACAGCTGGTCCTTCAGTGTCACAGAATTAGTATTTGATTATTAAGACAGCATATGAATATCCACTATCTTAAGTATAAAAGGAACAGTCCTATCCTATTTACTTGACAGTCCTGCCAGTATGGACATGATTAAAATATTGAAATGCTTACACTTCAACCCCATCTCTGCAAAAAGTTTAATTTGTACATGTTTTCTGAAACACCGGCATAGAGAGTCTTCCTTAGGTGAGAAGATAGCAATCTAAAGTTTCCAGCTTCCAGTATGAAAGGTCTGTAAAATGAATTAAAGATTTGGTCTGGCCTGTCCCCTACTCCCCCCATTTTGTGAGTCAGTTTGCATAATGTATTGGAGCAGCAGGACAAAGTAATTACCTCAATCAGTCAAGGAGAGCATTAGTCTCAGGTAAACCACAGGGAGTAAATGAAGCAGAGAGACACCCAGCCGAGAAATATGAGTTTTGTTTGTTGCCTTTTCAGACTTAGTTTAAATGCCTCCAAAGTGTTTTCTACATAATTATTATTGTTCCCCAGAGTCTCAGGAAAAGATTTCAGAAAGATACTGCCTGCTAAATGGAGAGTGGCCATGATACCAACAAGATGCCATTACACCTCTCCCTTTTTTATTCTGCTCATCATATTAAATATATGCATCCAGTATGTTACCCAATTAATGCACCCGCTCTAGCATGGGGACTGGATCCATTAAACTTTGTTAATGCACAGAGTTCCCAAAGAATACACATTTTTGCAGCAGAGGAACAAGCCTTACTTTTGGACTGCAAAGATCTGTGTCTGCATATTTTGTTATAGCCCTTAGACATAGCCATCCTCTTGCAAAACAGTTTCAGACAGAACATTTTGCTGAGTAAGTAATCTGCAAAGTTACCAAGCTGTACTACCCGCTGGTGATCAGTGTCAGAAAAGACATCTCATTACAAAAGACATCAACAGTGAACTTCACGGCACTTCAGAGGCAATGTCTTTAGCTGTTGGTTTTCATCATCACAGTAAACCACGGGTTAGACATATTTCTATTCTGCATGTGCACGGATTCAATCATTCTGGTAGATTACTAGCAAACACAAATCAGCCATTGCAGCATGACGGAGGAAATCAAATGAAATATGATTGTTGGCAACAAATTGCCTCTTAGCACTGTGTTGCAGAATGATATTGCTACAGAACACATTTATAATATTGCATATATCTGTAAGGACTATATGCTGTCAGCCACCCAGTGTACACATGGAGAAAATGAAAGAACTTCATTTTGCACGCCAGGATTTGGATGATGAAAAGTGTTCACCCTGGGTGATTTAAATGGGAAAGTTGTCTCAGCCCTGTGGGCTGCTAAGTGGTACATTGACTACATGCAGATAGCGGAGTTGATGGTTTGTCTATTATACACCTAATTGTTACAGTCTGTAGTCAGCAATGAAAGGCCAAACCAGGTTGCAAAGCACCTGGGGTAGATTACTTGAATTAACTCTGTGTGTGATTTATGTGGCAAAAGTAAGATTTCAAGGCTTTAAAATCACATATACGAAATATTAAGGTGCATAGATGGTGGTCTTTTAATTCTGCAATGTCCAAAATGTTCAGATTTTTAATTTCTTCAGACTCTGGCTTAATAGCTGACAGTGATATGGCACTGTTGTGCCAAGCAAATGAGCAAGCATGGTTCCCAAGAGGCTTTCTGGTAGTTCCAAAAAGGTTCACTCAAAGTTCCTCTATTACAAAATAGCTATTCAACTGCTCAAACTCAATGTTTAAATCTAGATTAAAAAACATTAATAAAATTGTTTTAGTAGGTCTTAGAGTCAAATTGAGTGCTGAGGAGAGTAAAAAATTTCAGAACTTTCTAGTGAAAATAACTGTCGTTCTTGTTGTGGCAAGATGTCTGGGCCATCATTGTTGACCCTGAGACTTTCATACCCCCTATAAAAGGCGTTATGTTCAGCGGTTAGTAACAATTTGCACTGTAAAAATGCACTATAAGCACTAAATTTGATTTATTTATAAACCATATGCAGCTAACATTCTAACTGCAATAATTATGGGTATTCCCTCTGATATTGTGTTGGAAGTCAGCTCAATTACAGTCAACTCAACCAAAACATTCCTCATTTAATTGAGCAACATCACTTCTGTCATCAAAATGCACTGTTAGCATGGGTTTATCTCATTACACAACATGAATATCTCAAAAGACCATTGCAGCTGTTGTAGGAGAATTGGATCACCATAAGAATTTTGGTTGCTGTAATTTTGGAAAACTCTGTCTTGATCATGCAAATCCTCTTTGCAGAATGCAAAGCTGCCAGAATGGTTTTGTGTCCTTATTTATACTGAGACCTGACTAGTTGGCATACTCATGTTCAGGATCACTGGCCTCCATAAATCCCCTGGATTCAGCTGGATTCTAGGTATTGACACATTGAAAGAGGGGCCTTTTTGCATTTGCACCTTCATGGTGTTACAAGGACCTAGATTCATTTTTATTGCAGTGTGTTTCATCTGCTGATTGATGCCAATTTAAGGTATTAACTCAAATCATTTAAGTTATTATGGCTGGTATTCCTTTAAGCATTAATGAGCAATATACTATAATAATATATTAATATTATTAATATAATTAATATTATATTAATAATAATATATAAAATTCATCATTTTGAAAGATGTAGTTTTTCCTGTGCTCAGACGTGGCCAGGGGAACTTATCTTTTGTATGGTTTCAAACCTTAAACATGAATTAAACAATTTGTCATATTTATGATCAACGTGATCAGTTTTTAAATACATGCATCATGAATTGATGAAAATGACCTCTCCTTGTGTTTTACTAAACAGAGCATCCTAATAGTTTTGGTTACGTACACCAAAAGGGTCAGTTGAAATCAAAGCACAACAATGCAGACGTCAAAGTATTATGATATCTGAGGACAGGCACCAGAACACAATTAGTTAAAATTATGTCGTCACAGTCCTTCCAAGAGAAAATAGCAGTTAACCTTATGTTGCTTAATGAGATGTGACTAACATGATGATTGGGAATGAAAACTAACTTATGTGAATGACACCATTCCATTTATTAATTACATTTACCTTATGTTTTATGTAAACATTACGCTAGTAATAATAGACTACTTCTCATAGTACACTGTAGTAGAATACCATCATGTTCACTTGTGTGCTTTATCTTTCTAATGAAATAAGCACAAAGAATTACTTTACTACACATCTGTCCATTATCATTTCTGTCTGAAAGCAAACCTTGAAGTTCTGATAATTTATTTGGACATAAAAATAGCAAGAACGTAAAACAAGGTTAAGAAAATAGAGTAAGAAAACAGAAAGAAAATAGCAAGAATGTTAATCCCTATGTTAATAATAGCTATACAGTGATTTTTTTTCCTTGCAAGTGACTACCCTTGACAGCTTCCTTCTGCTGTATTGTGCAGGTATACTGTAATTTCCAAAACTTCCAAGTAAGTAGTTTCAAAAGTAGGCATCATAAAAATGAATGAGGTACTGGACTCTTCTACTTAATATGACCCAGAGTATGAACACAATTCTACAATGAAGGGAATGCTGCTCTCCTGTTATTCCCAGTGAAATAAGACAGATTGCTTTTTCAGAAGAACAAAAAGTTCAATGCTTGCCCATTTTCCCAACAGGATGAGCGACAACCTGGCCATACAGCATCTCCCCAGCTGTTATGTCCCTCAATTCCTTACTTTGCATGATCTCATCGCAGACACCCATCTAGAAAATGTTTTTCTTCATTTTGTATGGCTGTAGTTTTACATAAATAGAAATGGTTTATGAAACATGACTTATTTTGAAACTGCTAAGGGTCCTCTGATTGACATGCAGCATGACATTTGGGGCTTGATTACCCAAAATGTGTTTGATTACCACACGCAACCTTCAAAAAAAAAAGTTGAAAAAAAACTTTGAAGAGTTAAGACCTCTGTTTCTAATTTGTGTTCTAGTTCTAGTTCTAATTTCTGTTCTAGTTTGTTTGGAGCCTCACAGTCTTATCAAACCCAAAAAATAATGTCAGCTGGATCAGTAGAATATTTAAACTACATTTTCTTTTCCCCCCATTTTCTCCCCAGTCTGGAATGGCCAATTCCCCGAATTCTGTAATGTCCAATTTGTCATCATTGATGTTCAGTCCCATTGGCCCCACTGTCAATCCAGGAGAGCGTGGTTCAGCCGCTGCTTCTTTTCGCATTGCGGTCCACAAGCTAAGCTAGCACGGAGATATTTCGTATGCAGCTTTGGCACATGGACCACGGGTGCCCGATCAACCAGCAGGGGCCACTGTTGCTAATGGACCCTAAGCCCCTGCCAACATACCCACCCCTACTCCCGGCAGAATGTTGCCAATGTGCTCCGCCTGTGAGCTCCCGGTCACTAGACACGGTCGGGTTCTAATCCAGGCTGTAGTGCTCAGTCTACACTCAGAACAAGTGCTTTTACCGACTGAGCCACTCGGGAGCCCTTAAACTATATTTCAAATATACTATACTATATATATCAAAATGTAATTAATATTACTACTGTACTATTTTGTAATGTAAACATTTTTGCATTCTTCTGTTCAATAAGTGTCAGAGAAGTTTTGTTTAATTTTTGCCTGTACGTAACACAAGCCCAAAGAATGCACTTGTCTGTGTAATTATTTTTCACTGTTTGTTCTTGGAGCCCAAGAAATGTCATATCAGCATGAATCATAGGCTATAAATAATTCACAAAGATTTTTGAAGTTTTTTTATTATTATTTTGTTTTCATGCAAAAAAAAAAAAACAAAAAATCAATATGAAACGCCCCCAACCACAACTCAACCCCAAGGTGGCATTCCCAAGCAAAAAACAATAAGCAAGAAAATGACTCTTGACAGACATATTACCCTATGAATGATCTGACTGCTGGGTGTGGATGTGAGCAGTTGACCGCTCCGTATGAATTACGTTCAAAAAAGCAAGAATCCACTGATGCCATGACAAAAGAATGTGAAGGCTGCCCACAGAGGGTAATTCATGCCACTGTTGTAAGACCCACAAATCTGTTTCTGATGTATCAATAACTGGCACTCAAAATGATTATATACATAAAGAGGAGGAGAACAGAGAATATAGACTTTAAGAAGATTAAATAAAGTTGATTACTCTGTCACTGGGAAAAATAAACATAAATAAATAAAGCGGCCACAATGACCTCAAGGATCAGTATGCATGCGGGTCTCTCAAGTTTCATTCAATATCATCCAGGGTTACGTTATGTTTGGCAGAAGCTAATATTTTTATGCCACTGATGAAGCAGAAAGTAGGCTTACACAATGCCAATTTAATGGTGAGATTTTTTTTTGCAAATATAATGGGTCTTTTATTTTTTCAAATAACCATCAAATGTGGCAGGCCAATGCTTGTTGCTGTGTGTGGGGAGGGGGGATGACTTCCATTTTCATTTTATTCACAGAAGAGGTTTTTTTTTTAATTATTATCCTATTTTTTCCTGCATGCTTTCTTCTTAGCTACCTAATTAACTATCTGCTAAGTGACTTATAAACAGAGAGAATGGGTGGATGGGATATAACTTTTCATTTTAATGAAGCAAGCTGGGGACAAAGTCACACAAAATCTAAAATTACTGGGAAATAGATTTAGCTATAGTAAACCTGATACAGAAGATACATTTCTGTCCTCCCCACAAATCAAATCGGATGTTCTTTATTCAGGAAAAAAACTGACACAATCTTGATAGAGATCCCATTGACACTGGGACTAGAAGGTAGGGAGGAGAGTTTTTGTGTTTAAAAAATGTGCGTGACCATACCAATAAAACTGTTATGCAAAGGGTGTTATTTGGATGACACATCAAGCCAATGTGTTGTGTATTAGAGTTACTGACATATCAGAACAAAAATGTACTGTAGCATATTGTCTGTACTGAAACCAAAAGAAGACTGAAATCTGCTAATCACAGGATGATGAGGGCTGGTGTTCAGCAGTTTTATCCTGCCATGCCACTGGAACAGGAGAGAGAAGCAAGGCCAATTTGATTCCGGAGCCTATTTATTTGAGAAGACCGAGCTCCATTTTTCTCTCTTATTAAGGATTCTTAAGCTACTTTTGGATCTATGTACAGTCACGAAGTTCCTCCTTATTGAATGACTCATACTTTTTTTCGGGGGCAGACATGATGCAGTAATGTTACTCTTTTTTCTCTTGGGTGGTGCAGTGACTTTTCTGCTGTCGTTAGGGAAGAGAGCATCAAAACACATTTCTCTCCTCCTGCATTTTCCAAAGAAATGGAATGGAATCATGAAGTCATGACTGCAAAAAGATGTATATTGTTCTAAATAAAGGGTAAATTAATAAAGTCAGTTTATAATAAATAAATAGCTTTCAGTTGTGTTTTGAGTATTAAGTTCCAAACGTGGTGAGACTTGTTTTACCCGATTTCCACTCCAGCTGTTTAGGTGATCATATTGATATAATGTATTATCATCATTACAGGGCCTACTAAACATTCAGAATCCAATATTTAACCAAGCCCACACCGTGCATATGTGTACTATTTTTGCTCAGCCTTGATATAATTCTGTCCCGCTTGAATATTCTTAATATAAAGTTGCTGATCTCCCCTGCGTGATCATGATCTTATAAAATCATCAGCGGTAGTGATGCAATGCCTGGTAACTCCACAGAGATCCAAGCAGCATGTGGATTTGACAGCTCCCAAGATGATCCATATTCATGCTGATGTGTCATATCATTTGCCATAGCATGACGCACACTCATGATTTGTCCAATAGCATCAGCTATATTTAACAGGGGTCCAGTTTTCTTTTTTTTTTTTTTTGTAAGCTACTGCATATATAAATGTAATGACAGCATGTATTATGGCTTAATCTGTGGCAGCTCTTGTTAAATACAATGCAGCTACACTGCTCATCAGACTTTAGAGGAAATTGTACACCGTGCACTGGCTGAGCTGGTTTACGAGAAGACAGAAAAGAAGTAATCCCAGCATGGACGCGTGGTCTTCTGTGATGAAATATTATGTGGGGGGACTTACTTTGTTGTGCTGTGTGGGTGAAGAAAACTAAATCTGAGGCACGGCTGACTTGCTTACCAAACCCCTCAGGATATTAGAAGGCTACCATCAAAGGAAAAGCACAGGGGGATCCGAGCACTTGTATGACTGATGGGGACTGCGTGGGCCGTGGGAGATATCCTTGTTCCTGAGCAGAGCGTGTTCATCCCCGACTGATATTACCAGTTCTGTCTTATTTACTGATCAAATCTTCCAATCCAGGGCAAAGTAACATTTGTAAGATCATGTTTTTGCAATTCAAAGGTCCCTAATAAGGTACTGTAATTGTAATAACGTGTCACCTGTTATACAGTTAGATTGCAAAGTAATCTTGTCATGGTATACTGCTATATATATATATATATATATATATAGCAGTATACCATGACATATATATATATATATATATATATATATACACATTATTAGCACAAGTTTAAGTTCAAGTTTATGACAACAAGTTTAAGTTCAAGTTTATGACAACTTTATTGTCATGTGTATTAATAATGCAATGAAATACTTGTGCTCCGACTCTCTCTGCCTTAACATGAAGGGCACACCATCACAAAACCAACAAAGAAGGACATTACAGACCTACATACACTATGTACACCTTGCACACGTAGATATACATTATTTACACAGAATGTGATACACAATAACATTACATATTTTACGCGACCATATGCACTGCACATTGTTGTTGTAAAATATGTAATACTCCATATTTATGCCTTCATTCTTTAGGGCAGCAATCTACAGCATATACAATTTAAGCATAGCATAACAATCCATTGAAATGCATCTGCTGGGTGTGTAAAGTCTTAGACTTCTTAACAAATTCCAATTAAATGCTCCACCCAATGTCATGTAACTTGTACACAGCCAATAGCCCATGGTCTCACTCTTGGGGTAGCAGGGTTTCTGTTAATGTAATTACACAGATGTCGTGCTGAGCATATTACACAGCTATTCCTGTCAAAATCTATTTGTGATACACATAAAAGATCTCATGAAAAAGCAATGAAATTATATGCATTTCTATGCATCCAGACATTTCTATTTCCAGTCCAAGATATGGCTAAATCTAATCATTTGCTTTAATGATTTCTATAGCATGCATTTGTTGCAAATGCTTAAGGAGGATATAATATGTACATTCACTTGTGTGCAGAGTGTATTTTTGCACCATCAGCAGTTATGGATAAACAATAATTAGCATGCATTGCTGAGACACTTATAATTATAGCAGCGGTTGGCTGATTGTCCCAAATTAAGTATTATTTTATAACGAATGCTGAATTAAATGTTTTGAAATGTCATGTGGGAGGGCTGAACTGCCATTATGAAAAATTCATCAGGAAAGTTTTTTTGTCTCTTTGAAATTTACTTAAAACATGCATGTTGCAACTATTTACAATTTAATTATAATGCTCTCAACATTTATGAACCACATTATCTGCCCATCTGTCTATTTGAACTATTTACCTTTTCTATTGTGATAGTCTGTGATACTTAATGGGCATTTAGATAACAGATAACAGAACTGTACTCTTCATAATCCAACACCTGAAGTGAGTTTAATGCTGGTAAAGAGAACACTGATAGAGTATAAGGATGAATTAAATGTAGAGAGAATGACCATGTAAATCAGAAAAGTCTATTACAACTCTACATGCCGTGTGGTCACAGTTTATTTAATGGGCAAGAGGCCATTACCTTAAAACACTGTCTGTTCATCTCATCCTTCTGAATAAATGGCGCAACAAGGAAGGATCGACAAATGTCCTCACTGAAGGATAGGACTCCCTGGTGTGTCGTAATGGGGGTCCAATCATATCGGCAGACCGAGTAAGCCTTTAATTTGCAGACGGACTGGGCCACTTCCTGTTTACAATGTGCGTTGTTTGTGTAACCGAGGCATTAGAGGCTGGACACAGATTATTTTGGCCTAATGAGCAGCTGTCTGCGACACTTGTTCTTGTTATTTTCACTGTCTCTGAAACACCTGCTCCATAATTACCCCCAGCCAGAGGCACATTCCCGGGCCCAAGGGTGCATGCTCGACAGGGACGGGGGTCGTCACGTTTGCCAGGGAGTCTCGCAGCTGGTGAGAGACCAGACTCCCTGCTTCCTGGACAGCGGGGCCTCCCTCCCTCCGTTCAGGAGAGGAGTGTGTTTGTCTTTTCAAGCGTGGGTGAAAGAGGGACACCACGGGCCACTGACTACCTCGCTTCCTCTCCCTCAGTCCCGGATCTCTTAACATCTCACCACACTGATTCCACACTGCTCTCCTGACTATACGTGTGCATTGTTCTGATTTGCTAGACAGGCTCAGGTAGACCTAGTACAATTTATTTCATTAGCTATAGAGACTGCTCAACATAGTTTCCACAATTGTATACTTACATCAGCTTTTCCTGGATCAGATAATGCTCTTAGGGTCAAGAGTGGAGGGATTAATAGAACACCACCAGAAACGAAACCAATAAAACTTTAAATAAAACAAACTGTGCCTAGCAAGAAAGGATAGGTTTTCTGGCTATATTATGCAATTTGTGAATAATGTATTGTATCTGATTCCTACATCCAGGTAATGTTGTTTAGGAGCACAGGTATCGCCAGCATTGCTAATGGTGTCCTACCATTTGAATGACCTGATTGGATAACTTGTTCAGTCACAATTTCTATGATGTTATTTCCCTTGAAAAAGGAGTTGCAGACATTTATGTCCTCGTGAAGAATGTAAAATCCAAG
Organism: Megalops cyprinoides; assembly: GCF_013368585.1. Taxonomy (NCBI): domain Eukaryota; kingdom Metazoa; phylum Chordata; class Actinopteri; order Elopiformes; family Megalopidae; genus Megalops; species Megalops cyprinoides. The sequence continues at coordinate 20,577,725 of NC_050593.1, forward strand.
ACAGAACTGTTTGAGAAGATTTCCCCTGCAATATTACCATGAGTCAGGCTGTCTGTCCTCATTCATATTTAATTATAACTTCATCCACTTCGTGTTTTTGTGTTTTGACAATGCACAATTAAATTACACTGAAACAGATTTTGATTCCTGTATCATTAATGGAATCCATTTAGAAGTACTGAATAGCTGTCATGCAATGTCTGTATTACATGAATCCAGAAGCATTGTTGCAAAATTAAAATTGTTTCATTTTTTCAGGCTGTACACGCCTATCAGTTACTAATATACTTTAAATGCATAAATACACATAAACAAGCAGCTGCTAATTTTCTTGTCTGTCTGAAAGTCTAGACATGAGAAACGTGCACTTTCAGTGAAACACCTTCTTAAAACACTTTGAGGTTTTGAATGTCAATCAGATATAAACAAAAAATAAAAACATCTTCCTCTATAAATGTTGGGAAAGAACGCTTTATGAATCTTATTAGGAAATGTCTTAAAACTTCTTTGGAAATGAGCAGCCTCTTATTTGATCCAGTTAATGGTGTATACAGTATAGATTTGGACATCTGTTTCTCATGCAAGCTCATATTAATCATGAAACGCATAAAACATGACAAACGGCATGTCGTTGTGTTGTTACAATGATGTTTTAACTGTTGCTTTAACAGTGCTTTACCTGTTATATTACACAGTTTAAACAGCTGATTGGCCAGTGTTCATGTGCCAAATGACCAGGCAGCATTTTATATCAGTGCTTTTTTCAAAAAGTCTATCAGGCATCACTGTGGTTCCCATCAGTGTTGCTCATGAAGCCTTCTTGTATTCCTGCTCTGGCACTGGATTGTGGTCATTTTGACACAAATACAAGCTTGAGCAACAGCAGCCCCTAGAGGTACTTGACTTCTTAAAATGCAGCACTGCTCTTGTTCTCTTCCTTCTATTCATGCAAAACTCACACACAGGCTCTATCCCTCTCTCCCTCTTCACCAGCTTGTACATCACATGACAGCTGTGTAATAGTATTGCTGACTGCTAGTCAAGGGTTGTGATAACTTGTGAAAGGGATTTGAATAGTGACATTGCTTTCAGTCCATCTTCCTTTTCAGATTAACTAAGACTCCTGTTATTGCTTTTTTCCTGGAGTGACAATAAGAATAGAAAGCTATCAGAAGGAGAGGGGAAAGCAATAATCCGTGATACACTGATGGAATACAGCATCACAGAAAGAGTCCACCGTACGAGCGAGGTGGATACGGTATTTTAATTAGGAAAATTCTACGTATTGTCACCGCCATCAATTCCAAGTGGCAGATGATTAATGGAAGGCATTTTACTGTCGCATTTGGATTCATAATTATGGATTACACATTTGACATTCAGCAGGAACATTCAACTTGTTCCATGCATTTTTTTTTTCTCAAGTGTAACTGCGGTGCATAATTTCCTTTAAGGAAACCCTAGAATGTCTAGATAAAGCACCTCAGCAACTGGGTTGATGCCAAATACATTTGCATCTGAGTTGGACCTGCATTACTGGCCATGCATTTCTGGTGCAAAATGGGTTAATCTGATTAAACTTTACCTTGTCTAAGAAATTCCTTTGGTCATCAGATAAGGAGTGGATCAACCTTCAAGTTGCCTCAAAATAATAATGGCTACAAATAGTCTGCATCTCTGTGCATGTAATTATTTAAGGCCGAGATAAAGACTATGAACACATGAGAGGCAACAGGATAAACACGAGAGAAGATCAGAAGAATGAAATAGCCCCTGCTGATGGCCAGGAAAGCCACAGGTGGAGGAGGTGGTTATAAAGGTTTGTTGATAACTTAATGTTTTCTACAAAGCAAAATTAGTTACAAGTTGTTTGTCTGTGAAATGCATAAAATGTGTCGATACCTAATTGTGCCTTGATGTGTCAATCACTGTGAATTGAAATACAAGCAAAGGTGGGTTGTACAGCATGTTTGTACTGTTCATTGTCTATCTAAAATTATTAGTTAAAGGTTTATAGTTTAAATGTAGACGTCTAACTTTTTGAGACATCTGAACTTTAGCAATGTTTTTCTTGAATTCTGCTGCAATCTTGAAGCCGGACGTTGTATTGGAAAAAAAAAACAAAAAACAACAACAACTTTAAAAAGACATGAATTCTATCCTCAACATGCTTTCATCTAGGACGGGAAATATGCATCAGGCAGTCACACGGTCAACGAGGGATTTCATTAGATAGCTAGGTTGTCTGGATGACATTATCATAGTTTGTGCTCAGTACTGCTATACCTGAATTGTGGTACTGTTTTTAACAAATTGTGGTGACATGATTTTTAAAAGGCTTTAATGACTCTGCCTTTGTGCTGTTATGTTTGTGGAAAAAAAAAAAACACTTAGGCATCAGTTATCTACCACTTTGCCTTCAGATGTTTAATTTTCAGTGTTACTCCTTTGATACTGTTATAACTTGCTAAAATGTGTCATTTTAGTTTTGGGTCTGACTCAAATTTGCCTTGTCCAAAACAAAGACAACTATCAACCCCTAAGATGACAGAACTAAAACCGGTATTTATAAAAACCCTATTGTCCCATTTTCTGAAGCCAGCTTGCACAAAATGCCTTTGGCCAAAAGGCGTAAACAATGTCTCACTCTCTGTCGCTATGTAAATATTGTCTTTCTCTTTTCTTTGGGTTCATTATTATGTCGGTAAATTTGGGCAAGAACTACTGACTTGGTAGGGCACAGTTTTCCTTTGAATGGGATGTTCATCAGACTGAAAATTATGATTCTGATTCAGATTAAAAAAGGTAGTCATTGACAGACTTCCATAGCCTAGTCTTTACTGAGAAACTGTAATTGTGTGAGGAATGTGTGCATGAAGCCAGCTATTAATGAGTCAGACCTGTCCAATTATCCTTGTTTAACTACAGGTGTGTGTTTCTGCTGTCATTTTTCTGTGATCAAGCAATCCTCAGCTTTCAGATTTAGGTTTGAATTTTTTAAATAAATTATTCGACATGACGATACGGCAACCCTTATACTGTTTCTGTGGGCTGCTTATTGGTCATACATGTTCACTGTCCTGATCCTCAGTCACCCTTCACATTTTAGGTGCAATTATAAAGTCAGCCAAGGGATGAGACCGTGGACAGCACAGGAGAGGAGAGCGATCTCTGACGAGACACTTTTTTATGTTTGTGTGTTTACCACAGTGCAGCTGGCAGCTCAGATTCCCGTCACCCTCGGTGAGGGAGTGTAGGTGGGCATTATTGAAAGTGACTACCTACACAATGACTTGTCTCATCTACTCTCTGCTCTCTGTGATGCTGCTCCTCATCCTGTCCCCCATGGGTTCCTCTAGCGTTCCTCACTCCCTCCCCAGCATGCTTGCGTCTGCAGAAGACACAGTCGTGTCCCACTTCTCCCGCCTCTTTGCAGAAGCTGGGCAAAAGCAGGCAGACGTGAATGTTATGACAGGGCAGTCGAACGGAATGCAAGACACCGACTGTTAGTTCTTACAGTCCTCCTATTACAAGCAGAAGTCATAGTGTGAGACACAGGGCTCCACACAGAGGCAAAGAACTGAAAACTGTTCCTGATAAATTCAAACCTTTCCTGACAAAGCACTGAATAGAAGTGGGCTAGAAACAGTCTGCTATACACAGTTTAGCAAAAATAACACGCATGTTGCTGTTATGTACCTCAAATGGAATGATATCTGGCAAAGATTTTTGTAACATCTCTTCCCTTTTGCACCTGGTTGAAAAACAGTCCTGTGTCAAATGGCTTGGTAGTAATGTGAGCTGTATGATGGTGCACAGGGAATGATTTTCATATTTTCTGTTGAATTCCCTGCACTCACAATTGTCATCCGTCCACTCGAGTGCTGAATGAGGGACAATTCCTACTCATTTCGGGCTGTCCAGCGAACCATGAAATGAGCTCATTTTGTCACATGGAGAGCCAATTGACTATGACGGAAATAATATCACACTCAGTCGTACTTATTTATATGTTAGATGTGCCATTTTCCAAATATTTTATGTGTGTGTGTGTGTGTATGTGTATGTGTGTGTGTGAGTGTGTGTAAAGTTTATTGTTTTGAATACACAGAGAGCTACAGTACAATTGATTTTCACAATTCTTATTTTGCTCCAAAATTATTCTTCTAGTCTTGTATACTTTTTTCCCCTCATTTTAATTTCAATTGCCATTTTTAATTTTTCACAGCATAAAGCAGCTGTAAGGAAGATTTGACACGAAAGGATTTGTGTATTTTCACTTTGGTTGAAGTTTTGAATTTTGTCCAAGTGGAGAATTCTCCTCACAATACATGCAGCTTGATACACACTCAGATGTGCCATTGCTGACCTTTAAGCTTGACTGCAGAAGTTGCAATTTCTGAAAAAGGCAATATACTGCTGCACTGTTTGGTGTGACAAACTTGCTACAACATTTCTGAAATACCCCAAGCTATTGAAAAGTCGGTATGTGACAGTCGCCCAGCTCCAGAGTAGTACTCTTCAGTGTATAAACTGTAAATCCCACTGTATATATCTATGTCCATGTTTCACAAGTACAAAAAAGCTACTGGCCTCTATAGCAGCAAAAATATATTGAAAATATTCATGTTGATATGAAATAGATGCTGGAAATGTATATCAATTTCAGTGATTGTGAACATGTAACAGGTTATGAAAACTTAAACTTCATCTATTTATCTGTACTGTACCTTTACTTAAATTGTACATGGACATGCAATGCATGCCATTCTGAGTGAACACAGAGAAATGTGTCAGACATTAGAAGATACAAGGCCAGGAGAATAAAGTGCCATTAATCTTTGTATAGCAACAGTACAATTTTATCTGGATCTTAGACTGGAAAATGATGTTATTTTTCCAATCTGGCACAGATTTCTGTGATAAAAAAGCTGAATAATGAGCAATGTCTACAGATTTCTTACTCTGTTCTGACAAAAACAAAAAATCTTTAAAAATTGAAACAGTGTCTTCACTTTCAGTCCTACCAAATGCATTAAGAGTTTTGTAATCAACTATGAAATTGTAACTAACAATTACCCGAGAGATTGGCCATTATTGCCTGAAATAAATCAAATCATAGATCTGACTATACTTTTAAACGCTAACTGTACAATGAACTGATGAGTTCTCCCCACGTAAATCTCAATGCCTTGACTTTAATATCATCCAAAATATGGCATTATTTACAGTCAGCTACAGAGGGGATCATAAAATGACTTTTTTTTCCTGTATTGCTGACTTCCCTGTCAGAAACCTCCTGAATGTGCAAAGTAACACTATTGACTAAAGGAGCCCTGCAGAGCTGCATGACTGTCATGCAGCTGGTATTCAGGTTCAGTCTATAACTAGAATCTGTTGGAGTGGGGAAGCCAGCTTGTAACCAGGAAGGTATGGTTTTCTAGAATAACATTGCATAGTTGATCATAGCACTGCAAATCACATGCATTAATTTTAACAGAAGTGGTCCTCCACAAGGGCATCTACTAGGGAACTTAACAATGTCATATAAAAAGGAGAGCAAAACACCCCTAAAAGTAACAGTATTGAAGAAATTAATGTAAATAGTCTGAAGGTCACTGTATAAAAGGGTATTACAGCCATGTGGTTTTTCCTCTCTTTTTGTAATGTGTATGCAAATGTCACAGTCCTTTAAATTTTATGCATTTCATTTAAGCATCATTCCTAGGCATCAGACACAACAGTCAATTTATAGCATCTTTGAGCCAACCTCTGTATTCCAAATTTTATAGAATGTTTTCCTTAGTTTCCATAAGATACACATAAAACTACACACAAAAGAGCAACACAGTTGCTCTTCTGAGTTTGTTCAAAACAGAATGAAGTCATCAATGTATCTCCCCTGTCACAGAGCATTATCAAAGTGTATGGCAATTGGAATATACAAATCTCTCTTTCCACAATCCAAGGGACATGTTTGGCTAGTTGGGGTCAAAGCATGCGATCACAGCTGTACTATTGTCTTGTTTATACAACCCATCTCAAAACATAAATATGTTTTCATTATGTTTTTATGATTTTGGATTATATCTGTTATTATGGTAATAACAGATAATGGGCTGAATTTATTTACTACCTGTGATGGCTCTAAAAGCACTGTATGTTACTCTTAAGGGGGGTGGGGTGGTCATTTGTCTTAACTATCACCAATGTGTACACACCCACCTGAGTGATTCATAGTAAGCATTTTGCACCGTAATGATCGTCACAGCTCAGCTGACAGAAAGGGATTCTTTAGCCACTTAAAACTTGGGAAAAATTCAAAGAGTAGGATTGCCAGAGTGGATATTTGGCTACTCCACGGGATATTTTATGATCACAGTGAGGATTGGTAGACTGAATATTTGGCTATGCCATGGGATATTTAATGACCACAGTGAAGTAAGCATTTCATTTTATTTTAACGTCACATCCAGAAGATACCATCTCCTACAGCACTACACAGGGGTGTTAGTCTTCATTTGTCCTTTTTGGTAAACCAACATCAGTTTCAGCAGCAGCCTGATTTCCCCAGGAGGTCTCCCATTCAAGCACTAACCTAGCCCAAGCACACTTAGCTTCAGTCTTCAGGCAAGAAAAGGTCACAGGGTAGGATGGCTGCTGATATATGCCATACCGGGTGTAAGACTTATAAACTGCCTCCTGGGTACTAGGCTTGAACACAACACATGTAAGGTTTCTCTAGTTTAGACCTGGCGTTTTTTTCTTTGTTTTTTGTTCATTTTTATTTAAAACATTTCAGACATCATTTCTTATGCTGGCCACATTGTAATGTTACAAACTGAGAAGTCTGTCTGTTGATCTAGTCATTTCCTCCATAGGAGCTGCTCACCACTCAGGAGATGAGACTAGAGGGCGGAGACTGTGGAACCCGTATGAGCTGAAATTGACAATCTCAGCTCTCTGAAGAATGTCACAGGCAAGTTATTAGCCTGGTAGACAGCCAAGCTCTATAAATAGAAGTGAGCACACTTCCGTGGCTACATTATCATTTGCCAACAGATGAGCTGAAAAGAGAAAGCTGTGAATGAAACAGTCAATTTACTACAAGAAGAAAACCATTATTTGTTGTTTTTTTATCATGAAATGCAGAAAGGATATTTAAATGAATAATGTGCTAAGATATGATACAGTCTTCGACATTGCAATGCCCAATGAGCAGGTCTGTGTATAGAGAAAGGAAAGAGGAATGACAAAGAATCATTTTGCATCAGCGAATGCTACACTGAGTTTGGTATAGTAAACATTTGCACCAGCATGAAAGGTACAGTTTTGGTCATATATTTGATGATTGAATTATTCATATCAAAAGTGTTAAGGCTGGGTATTACAGAATGTATAATTCGAGTCCTGCTTGATGTTTAATAAAACAAGCCACTATTTATATGTAAGACAGTATTTATAATGAGAGTAGAGAAGGTTTATTTGAAATATTGCAAACTGTATAAATTTACATAATCATCAAACATTACAATATTATAACATAAATGGTAGATTTTCCAAATTCCGATATATCAGTCTGGTTTGGAAACAAAGTATTGTGTTCGACACACTGTACACTTTTCCAGAAAGGGGAAAGGAGAGCTGTTTGTCGCCCAGACCGTAACAAAAGTAAAACACTGAATATTTTCGAGTTCCTATGATACTACTTGCAGGATGGCTTTATTGCCCCTCTGCTATAATTTTAGAGAGTACGTTCCACATGTGTATGGTTGGAAAACGGGGGACTGTCCTGACCCCCTGTACCCCTGTCCTGGGTATACACTATGCTCCTCATTTTCACTTAATGAACACGGTACTCAAGGAATGTAAGTAAGCACTTCCTTTGTAGCACAGGTGATCAGAAAATGAAGAACTGCTGTCTTTATCTTTCCTCATTTATGTCACTGTAACTGCAGTATTATGGAATCAAATTTTATGTGCCATTTTGGGAGGTTTTCAAATCTGTTGCAGATGACATCTGACTGACAACCCTTTCTCTTCTCTTGACCCCAAAAAGTACAGGTAGGTCCTTTAAATATGTGGGTGCACAGCTGGTGCCCAGACCCAGGTGTGCAGAACTCTGTAAACAGTAGGGATGTAATGATACCAAAAACTCACGGTATGATAATGCCATGATAAAAAGTCCACAATTCCATATATATTGTTACATCCCTAGTAAACAGTGTTAACCGAATGCTTGTCTGCATCATGTCTGTATCGTGTATGTTTATAGTTATTTGCTCATATTTTTATGTCAGTATTCATGTAATTTATTTATTGTTTGCATTGTGTTAAAAATAAAAGACAAAACTTAATCCAACTGGCACATTTCTGCAAATGTTTGTGCTTTCCTTGCATACTTTTTCACATAACAAAGCATTGGAATGTCCCTCTGACATGGTTCCTATATGTATACAATCCAGTCAATCTAAATTATTAGTCCCCATAGAGATATGTGAGCTAATGCATTTGCTTTTGAAGAGGCATTCAAGTAAACTTTTTTCCTCATCAAATGAAAATTATTTAACCTTTTATTAACCTTGTATTACTTCATATTAATATAATAGGACATATCACATTCGTCATGTCACAGTCATGGCTCTTGATAGCATTTGCCATTTGACAAATTTGTTCTGAACAAAGTAATACATGTCATGTTTGGTTAGCTGTTACAGATCCTGAGTAATCAGCCTAAAGCTGAGGGGAGTCCAAAACATCCAAAAATAGGGAAGGGTGCATAGGGTTATGTGACTATAAGAGCTGACAAAGCTGAAAGAGAGGAACTTTAAGATAGTCTATAAGAAAGTCTTTTGTGATCTGCTCCATGGCTGGGATATCATATTCAGGCCAGGGAAATGGTATCTCAGGTGACTTGTGGAGAAGCATCTAAATATAGAAACCCCACAAGGCAGGGAGGACAACTGGTAACCAGCTGGTCTCTTCAGAGCATGGAAATACATTTTGGGCGGTAGGCATAAGGAAAAAGCTGGCTTGTGGTGTTGATGGGAAACTGCCACAACTGAGCTCATCATTGTAGCTGGTTTATAAAGTGGTGTGATGTGGCTATGTATTGTCAAACTGCATATCACTACTTTTTTTGTTTTGATGAAATGGGTGGCCAAGGTTTGGTGGTACATGTCTGAAAGGTCCTTTGGCAGCCTCTGCTCAGTTAAACCTGACTAGATGTAGGTGGCACCTAGTCGTTATCACATCAAAATATGAGCAGTTTAATGATGATAAATAGCTCAGTCAGCCCAAACAGGCTCATCATTCTGCCAACGGTCTACAATCATCTAGCACTGTGTCAAACCTGGTCTTGAATACTTATAGAGTGTCTGTTTCCAGTGTGAATCTGACCACTGTGAAAACTGTGAAGATATTCCATGCATACCTGACTTATCCCACAGCATGTACCATTTACTTGAACAGTTAGCAGAGTGAAGATCAAGGCCAGCTCATCAGCTGCATGGTAATCAGCACTGGTGGGAATGCAGTCCATTAGGGTATGCTGGTAGCTATGCAACATCATGACAAAATGGTCGAAATGACCCTGCAATGAGTCCATATCTCTACTGAAGATACTTTTCAACATCACTTCAAAATTTAGTAGGGGAGGATGGATTTGTTTGGAATAACCTCAGCCGCCCATGTTCTGTCCTCTCTGGGGACATGGTGCATGTGTGAGGGTCAGATCCAGGCACCCCTCACTCAGAATTTGGCTTAAGGTCTAAGCAGACTGTAGGGCTGATTCCAGTGTGCTTTGAGCATCTGAACCCAAAGCCTTAGGCAGCTTTTTCATCAGGGGATGTGTGTGTGTGGCAGAAAGCGGGTCGCTTTACAAGGTTCATTTTTGGTAACTTGGCCTGACTCAAAATGAATGCAGAGAGTCTAGGCCAAAGTCTTCTGCAATGTTAGTATGGCCCTCTATCCTTAGAGGTAACACAATTTTTAGAACTTAATGTCAAATGGATACCACTCAAAAACCTATAATGTGATGTGTTGTATCATATATGAAGAAAATACGATGTTTATGGTTGAGAGTGATGAATCCAAAGCACACTTTTTAGGACAAGGTGCATAGTAGTTAGATCGAATAGACACCTTAGTCAGTCTTAATATTGCCTAAAAGTGTCTACATTTTAAATATTGATTGAAATGTGTATATACTGTATCTGGCAATATGTCCAGATCATATGTAAGGAAAATTACATTTAAATTCATTTCATTAACTTGGTTTTTGTCATTGGCTGTGCACACTGTGGTATTTACACAGCTATGGAAGGTGACCTGTGTTTAACTGCACATATTGTGTTATTCCCCTGAGGTAATGTATTTAAAATAACCCTGACCATAAAAGCTCCACCGTAAGCACAGCACATCAATAAAACTGAAAGCTCTTGACTGCTGAAAATTCAGCTGCAACATTACTGCAACTATAAAACCTTTATGGCAAAAGATGTAAAATGACTAAATCTGTTCTAATCAGTGGTAATGTCTCATTGTATTTATTTTGTTCTTTCTTAAGATTGTGTGGAAAGGTCTCACAAGGGGAGAAAATTTCTCTGCATTATTTGGCTGTGTTTAGTATACACACATCCATTCTTCCCCAGTAATATAATCAGTATTTTCTACATTCCCTTGTTATGAGTTCATGATTGCTAAGCTATTTAAAATTGGTTTAACTTTTAAGTGAATCCATTAGTTTGGAAATACCTATATAAATAGTGACTGGTTAAAAAAACTGTGGCCTGATCTTTTTCCACACTGAAAATATGAATCACTGCTTAATTCCCAGAGTCCAACAAATGGACATCTGAAAATCAATCTGTATGTTAAGTTTCTCGCACTGAACCTGAAAATGACAGCCATTATCCAGATTTACATTTTTATCCCAAGCTAGAATAATGACAATAAATCATGACAGTGTCACCAGCACAGATAATTACAGTGCGACTGGCTGGCGAGGAGTTTGTCTGAGAGAACCTTGCTGCAAGTTCCAGCAGTGTCAGGGGAAAAATGACAGTGAAAAATGGGTTTGATTTCCATGCAAGGATTAGCAGTTATAAGATGCATAAAGATAAAGAACTGGAGGGTTTTTTCCTCCTCAAAACTAATGTAGCCTTTTTCCTCTGTCAGCCCCAGAGACTAGCCCTGTGGAGAAATGGAGGCTGCATGCAAAGATTTTAGAAAGATATTCCCGGATACTTAAAAATGTGCTGAACGGGTGTTTCTTTTGGAAATCATAAATATTTTTTGTGTTTTGTTACTTTGGTAGTACTATGTTATTGCTTTATGTAGGTTATTATTTTGTAATATATTGCATGACTATTTGCGTGGGGTGATCACCATCGATTGGGATGCAACATGTAATTGGGGTGATACCAACTGCAGACCTCCCAAACTAATTCTCATTATTTTAGCATCATTGGTCTATCATCGTTATTGTGACTACTTACTCTCCTTCATCTCACTTATGGGATTGGAATTTTTTATTAAATTTTCTTTCAAGTTAGCTAATGCAAACTTCTCAGTGAATCAAAGTCACACAATTAAAATCTGCTGGGATTTCAATTATACACGGCCTTCTAAAATCAATTCTGCTTAATACCAGACTTGATTTGTGGTTAATTGCCTCATACCCTTTTGACTTTTAGGGGGACTCAATCTGCGAAAAAAAAATTAAATGATTTTAAATGTCCAATTACAACCTTTCAAATATGTGATTATATCTTAAATAGTCATTTAAAATGATAATATATGTAGAAGATGGCATGGCATACTCCTATATGCATTTTTCATGTCATCACAAAGGCAAGGAATGGTTTCAATTGATTTGAACCAGAAATAATACTTTCTGGTTCAAATCAATTTACAGAGAATAACTGAAGTGAGTCCATGTAAATTTTGCAATAAACTCAATATGGCTTCAATAAGAATAAAAAAAAATGTTTGAGGCTGACACTACACACTTTGACCCATAAAGGGCTTCTCATAGGAACCGCTGTAGCATACGAGCACTTTACTCCAAACAAACATTTAATGAATGTTCTTTATATAATTTCATTCAGGCAAGTAAGCATGACAGATGACTAGTGCTTTTTTGAAACCCCATTTATTAATATGATCAATACTGTTTTATTTTGCTTGTGTGCATTTTCGTTTAGGGTATGTATCATTCATTAGTATGACAATCAAATTACACTGACAATAACCATGGCATTTTCAGTGTTATGGGTTCCAAAGATGGACTGATAATGCTTCCCTTTTGTTGCACTAGCAATTCCCTGCACTGGAAATTCTGCATCTGCTTCTTTATTGATGCTTCCCAGTGTAGTCAGGTGACTCTGCAATGCAGTGGCTCCAAACCTAACCACAGAATAAGCTTCAGAAAGGAGCTGAACGTGGATGAAAGAAGTGTGAGTGATTATTGAAAGACAATTCATGTTAGAACTGAATTCCTTGGCTTCAGATCAGGGTGAAAGCTTTTGTTTCAAATGAAGGACGAGCTGTATAGATCAGGTTTGAAACCAGCCATGTAATTTTCTGACAACAACCAGGAACTCATATCAGCAGAACAAATTGGCTTTGTTCTGCCGGGGATAGGGGTGGGCAGGTTGGTCAGGGTCCCCTCATTGCACCGTTCTCAATACTATAGGACTAACATCAGTTCTTAAGAGTTACTCATCAGGAGGATACTTCAAGGCTTCACCAGTGCTTGCCACATGGTGCACTGTGGGACTTGCAGTGAAAAATAGTGAAAAATAGTCACAGTGGGCCTCATTCATCAAACTTTTCATAGAAATAAGCATATTTATTTCTTGGTAATAGCTTGTATGGAAAAAAAAAAAAAACATCAGATTCATGAAATGTATGCCCAACCAATACCCAATATATTTCATATCTTCTTTCATACAATGATGAATCCAAATTGTTTTAAAATTGTTTTTAAAACATTCTCAAGCATGTTGTCTGTAATTAGCGTAGGTAAACCCTTTTGACAACCTCATATAAGGACATTCTGACTTCTGAGTCAGAAATACAGCTGAAATGCTGCCAACAGGGGAAAAAAGAACGTTGTCTATGATTCAGACATGTAAACAACTTTGACAGAAGTGGATGCAAGAAAAAAATATATATACTTAGTAATTTGAGCAGTGGTGTATGTGGTGCATCTGTAAATCACTGGAGAAATAAGCACGACTGTGTAAGAACTCTAATGTCTAAATAAATCATGTTTAGAACAAAGAAACTGTCAGTATGTTGACTTGTCTAACAATGGAAATTTGTTTCTGACACATTTCACGTATTTGGAGGTATACATAACAGATATAATCCAGGGGTGAAAAGGTGCACGGTCATATGTAATTAATACCTTTATTCTGAGACACTCAGTTGTTTCAGTTATTGCTGGGGCATTGGACATAGGGTCCTGTTGTTGCTGTTTATCTGTTAGGGAACAAACCACATGTTTTATGGCCATATTGTGTAGGACACAGCAGGACAACATGATCTTGCACACCTTTTCAGGAGTATACAAAGTATACAAAGTGTGCTGCCTGCTGTGTCCACATACAGCAGCCTTTTAGCACACCGATACATTTACATTTACATTTATTTATTTAGCGATAAAGTGGTCCACCACCAAGCAAGTGTGTGTATGTGTTTGCCTGTATGTAACCTCCCTTGGCATCCGTGGATGAAAAGCAGTGTCATCAGCTAGGTTTTCAACTTGTGACAGTGTATAACAGAGGACAGCACTGATGAAGGTTGCTTGACCAAAATGTTTGTTAATATGCAATTCAGCCTTTCCAGCTGAGCATTTTGATGAAATGAGGGCTTAGTTTTGTATCTTAGTTTGTTTCTCTAAAGCGATGCACCTGTGGAGTTCTGTGTTTGGGTATAGGTGCAGAATCAGGACACTTTTTCAGCATGTAACTATTCTTTGAACAAATCAAAGAATTCCAAAATAATTGTCAGATTTGATCTGCAAAATAAATAAAAAAGGTCTGAATTCTTCTTGACAAGTCCTTCATTTGTGCAGAATGCCTGGTCTTCTTCCTCCCTAATTATACAGGCCACATGCACTGAAATCTATAGCTCTGGCATACGGTTCCCTCTCTCACATCACAGCAACAAATATATAGTCTCTCTTCTCTTTCTGAATCCCTACCCAACCTCTGGCTGCCTCCCCTCTGAGTTTCAAATGTGATTGTATGCATTTGGATCATTTTCTGTTTTCTCTTGCAGCCAGCATCATATTTTTAGTTGCTCATGTACCAGAAAATGTGCTGTCAACAACCATCTATGTTAAAACATTTTATTTATTTTGACAAAGGTTCATACATGCAGATGTTTGCATATTTTATACATTAAATATCATCACTGGTGTGCTGTGATGCTAATTATTTTAAAACAGTTTTGATTACCTGCTCTGACAGTTCAATGTCAAAGAAAACTGCAGTGGTATGTTAAAACTTAAAACCCAGGAGTCTCTGCATTGCTGAGTTTCTGTGTAAATGTGAATAATTTCACTTCTGATGATTGTGTATTGTATTATACGTGTATGCATCAATCATAACATATGTTCTGAAACCGAGGTGGCACTTTCACCCGTACACATAATTCTGTTGTCACAGTGGTATTTAATTGATATGATTCTATTGATGGATATATCTCACATCACATAATTTATTGTATACACATACAAATGTGTGTGTGTGTGTGTTGTCTATTGTCCATATATTGTCCAAAATCCTTTTCTCTGTTGGGTTTCCTTTTGGCAGTCAATGGATATGGACAGGTCTGAGGGCAAATGGTGACCTGGGGGCTGTCCTTGGGGGTTTGTCTGTGCCTTGGGTTACCTGTGGGGATGCTTCTGGTAAGGGTGAGCAGCAGGACAGGTTTTGGCAGGTTTGAGCTGGTTTATAATCAAAGGTCTTGGAGAGGTGGGGATGATGCGAACAAACTGAAACAAAGGAATGTGGGCCTTTTAACATCCCTAATAGTATTAATTCAGGAACAATGTTAGATTTATAGTGAGTTTTTTTGAGAGACATCTATTTTACATTCAACACAATTGCAAGTGTGCAAGTGTGTGCATGTCTGTCTGCAAATCATTGTACTTTAGTTAAACTGAACATGGTCACAAAGATTTATCACTTAATATAATGCTCATGTTCAGATAAACATAAAAGTAATCCTGGAATGATTTCTGAATGTGATGAAAATATCACAGCACACTAACTTTTAAGCATTGATTTCCTTCTGTGTTCACATATATACTGAAAACCTATCAACTCATTGCACATTACAGCAGTCAAATAATAAGATGCTGAGCAGGCAAGCTCCCGCACTTCATCCTAATATTCATTATATTAGGCCAACTTACAAAACCGAGATAGCCTTAATGAACGTGAAACAGGTAATGGAAACAAGTCCTCTCCAACAGCAAGGGGTACTCTAACACAACATTGCAGACGTGCAATTTGAATCTGACAGACCTCATTTGAAAGCTGAGACTGTCAGGTGCAAATTGCATGCTGATGCTGATTTTGATATAATTTACATTCCTTGGGAAATAATTACAATCTGCTGTTGTGGGCCTGAGTGGAGGAGTGCCAACCCTGCCTACCACGGTTTGCCTGTGTTTGACGAATTTCAGCTGCTCTGCCTTCTTTTTTCCTTTCATACTTATACGTGTATCATGTTTATGTCATAAATAAGGTGTGCTGTTAGGATTAAATGAATCGGGGTGGTAATGACATTAATCGTGTGCATGTGCTTGGCCTGCGAAGCACACTGCAGCCCTGTTTTGCTGTATGCACTGGCAGGCTTAATTCTGTCTCCTTGCTTGCTGTTGCAGCGCTCATAGCCCGAGGTGCATTAATTGTTCTGAGCTGTGATTGGAGTGACGAGACGAGGTTTCCCGAGTGGGCCTGTGTGGATGAGATCACATGACTGAACAGCTCTTCGCTCCACGGCTCATTAGACAACCAGAGAGCGGCGGGGCCACCGCTGGCCTCTCTCTGCAGAGCTGCCAGCCTCCTCTGATGATGACAAACTAGTTTTCACCCCATAAATACGCTCAGCCTTTCAGTCCCATCACACGCTCATCCCCTGCTCATCAGCAGCATTTCTTTCCTGTCACTTGAGCAGAAAATGTCACAGGAAGTTTATTGCTAATCGTAATTATTTGCTACATTATAAATGTAACTATTCCATGAACACATGTGATTACCAAAGTTTTTTTTTTTTTCTTTGCACCGCTGGAAAGCTGTCATATTTTGGGCTGCAGTGCATTTTCTCATCTGCACAACTGTCTGTTGCTAATAAAAATAATTATTTAACTGCACAGTTAGAATATTCCAACCACCCCCCGTTTCCCCCGAGTCTAGCAAGTACTTCACGCTTTATGTCAACAAATGTTGACACTATAGCACATTAACTGCATAGCTGAATTTTATGTACAAACCATAGTCACTATATTGACTATGAACCAAATGACATCATAATAAATTAGTAGCTTTTTGCAGCAGTGTGGAGTGGTGTTTTAAACTTGTGACTTGGAAGACTTACTTAAAATCATGGTATGCAAACTGTGGCAGCATGATAATTGTGCAATGATGCAGCAGTGCTGAGTACTGTTAAGCAGCAAGGCTCCTAACACAAAAGATGCTGGTTTGGTTCTCAAGAGGGATGCTGTACCCTTGGGCAAGGTCTTTAACACAGATTTCTTCAGTAATTGTTCAGCTATATAAATGGATAACATAAAAATCGTAGTGTGAGATACGTACTGTAAGTCACTCTGAGAATGGGTATATGCTAAGCCAGCGTTTCCCAACCCTGCTCCTGAAGGCACACCATCCTGCATATCTTCTATCTATCCCTGCTCTACCTACCTGACTGAACTCATCAGTGGCACTTTTGATTAGCTGAACACACCTGATTTAGTCAAGCAGGAAGGATACATAGAAGATATGCAGGACAGTGTGCCTCCAGGAGCAGGGTTGGGAAACACGGTGCTAAGCAAAAGGCTATGTACATTAGAACCTATTACTATTACTACTAAGGCTATTACATTAGAAATTAAGATCTGACATCATTTTCATGTAATATAATGCAATTACCGACAATGCTATTGTAATAGTTAAATAGAAAAAAAAACAAACTCATGTTTATGTCAACACATATAGGATAGACCATGCCTGAGCCTGACGATGAGGACCATGATGTAAATACATGGAAAAACAATGACTATATAATTAATTTATTGTGCGCTTGACAGCATTTTCCATCCCTCTATCCTTCTGTTCTGTGAGGTTTTCAAGCCACTGTGGGCCTTTTTTTTAAATGATGGTACACATGTGAGGTCATTTTCAATTAACTAAGCTTTCATCAGGGATCAGATTTCAGCTACATGTATGGAATTTCCCAGTAGGCCAATGGATTTTGAATACATGCACCAGGTGAGCTTTATCACAAAAAAAAGATGATGAAAGGAAAATGATGATGCCTGTTGCATTAATAACAATAATTTGCAACAGTAATACTGACAGTGTTTGTGTGTGAGCAACTTGTTGTTTCAGGACTGCATACAAAATTATAAGCTATCACAGTCTTCCCTCTGGTATCCAAAATGAATCATCACATGATATCCAGAAAGCACAGATATTTCAAACAGACCCATGTGACAGAATGATATACTTGGTTCTTTATGAGGGGTTAAAAATAAGCCAATGCCACCAACAGCGTGTTTATATTAAAAGCAAATTTGATGAAGGGACAGACAAAGCACAGCACTGGTAAAGTTTTTGCATTTCATTTCATTCCTGTTTGTTTTTGTTTTTTTTTTTTTTTTAATCTAATGTTTCCATACTTTAATTGTCCATACTTTTCACTTTGCAATCTGTCACAGGTGCCAGCATCCCTAGCCAGATTGTGATTTTTGGAAGTTGCCAAAATAACCAACCATGCCACTTGCGGGAAAAATAATTCAATTGGCCGTAGTCCCAGTCCCCATGCTAAACCGGTTAACTAGCCAGCTAAATAAGTGCTACAACTCATCTGTCTGATAGGCCACACCCAGAACAGTCTGCCCAACTGGCCTGAAGATTTTTGTTTATTTCTGTGCTTCACGGGTGCCCAGAATGGTGCAGTCACTGCAGAATGGTGTCAGAACAAATTTAACCTGCATATACTGAGCGCAATTTAAAATAATTTCTGATACCTTGTGCACACCGCTGTGAATTTATGCTCAGTGATTTTGCATGCTGCCAGCTCATGTTACTTGCAGAAATGCCAACTTCTGTGGAGAGACTCCTACCCTGTATCTGTCCATAGTTTTGTGTACAGTAGGGTTTGGGAAACTTCAATTATGATCAAAAGTTTTTTTGATATATTTCTCAGGTGGGACGCCACTGTTGTATATTTCACCAGGGTACATCATCTAAATTGCTCCTGTAAATTTCCAGCAGTATAGACAGACACTAAATGAAAATGCTGTTATGGGAATATTGGTGTGTTTCCATTGTAAAATACTAATAATCACTGGTTGATTAACCATGGAATTAAACATAAATATAAAAACATCTATAATAATGCTAATTGCATGTACTTTTGTGATTCATAATCTGTTAGTACAATATGACTGGGTATTTTACAGTGAAAATACAAAGGTTCAAAAACATTTTCCTTTGAAACAAAAAGTAGTTATCAAGTGGTTAATCCTTCATACTAATCCTTATATAATGCTATACTCAACTTTTTTATTCCTTACTGTATACACCTGTGGTATTATCAACCTCTCTTAAAAAATATGCACCCTGATATAATTTTCTGAATTCTGAAACTTGACTTTTCTTACTTTTCTGTGGTTCTTTTTACCATCACATCATGAATAGTGTTGGTAAAAATACAAGGGGCACAATTTTAGACTAAAAATATAATGCGAGTGGTTGTGCAGGTGGCCTTTCTGGGGTTTCTGAGTTACTCAGTGATTGCGTCATTGAACACAAGCTGAGCTCCACAGGCCAAGTTTGATCTCAGCAATGTTATTTGATGACACTGACCAGAAGTCCACAGCAGCGGGACAAGTTGGCTTCATTCCCCTGGGGGGATTCGTGGGTGGGTTGGCCAGGGTGTCCTCGTCTCACCGATCTCAGGCACTCTGCAATTCACCACGTGCTCGTGAGTTGCTTGGATGATGTCAGTGGATGATCTTTAGAGGAAAGGTTCTCTCCCACTGTGGTACACTTGTGTGATTTGTATTGTGAAAAACAGCCATTAGCTGCATGCAGGTGTGCGGAAGGACTACATTTATCTCGCCTCAGCATGCCTGAGCAAATGTCATCGCTAGAATTGAGCAGATTAAAGTGATTTCCCACAGAAAAATTTGGCCTGAACTGAAGTGTTTATACTTTGTTAGCTAGGCTATGGCTATGCCTGTACAGGTAACAATTAAAGCATCCGTATTGATCAGTAACCAAGTCATTTGTAGCTTTTGGTTACTACAACACACATATTTGCGATGGAAAAAGGGAGTCAGCATTCTAAATCAAAGGCTAGGTAATGGTAATTGGTGACATCGGTGGGCATACAAAATCGAATGATATTTTAGTACCTTAAAATTGGACTTTTGGTGGAATTACACACATATACATACATAATACTGCACACAATGCATAATACACAGTGAGATCTTCACATTTCTGTCATTAAAATATATTGTCGGAGACAGTGGTACCAACAAAAATCATCTGACTTGGAAGTACAGTACAAGTACCAGTACCAGTACAAATTGGAAAGCAAAACATCTGCTTTCATTCTAGGAGATAAGACGGGCAGGTCTATTAATTGACAATAAGTCCCCAAATTCCATCTCTTTTCAGATGAGAAATTGTTATATTTCTTTCATGAATTGGCTAGAATTGATTCCGCAAAAAAAAATTGTGACATCAAGACTATTTTGAAAGGGGAGCACTGGAAACTTTCTAACCTCCATTAGCTCTTCAGTGTCCTTGGTGAGGCCTTGGTGAAGATATTTTGGGAAATCATTGTCAAATTATGAATCTAAAATTAGGTTATATGCTTATCTTATCCTAAATCATTATTTAATAATTATAAATTAATATGAATGATTAATTCTTATCATGCTCTAAAATTGAATCCAGACTTCTACAACACCTTGACCTTATAACAATTTACTTTTCTATAGATTTCATGCCTCTAATGGTGGCCTCCCTTCCTTTGATGGTAACACCTGACCTAAATGTTATCATATGTCAGCAGACTGATGCAATTTTATCAAAATCCATTTGAAACCTGTATTGAACATAAGTTTGAATCTGAACTTTTTTCCATCAGCCTAATGCATATTTAGGCCAGTTATTTCACATGTTCAGGAACTGTCAACTACAAAAATGCTGAGGTCAACAAGTTTTGTAGTCAGCTTTCATTTTTATGTACATAGTCCATGTTTCCATTAGGCAAGTCACACAAAATTATATATCATAAATTTATGGCAGGGAAAATGTAGCTGTTGTTGCATCCTGAACATGCTAGGTGTTGTCTTTGCTATTCCAGATGCCTGTGTCTAGAACGTTGAATATTTACTTCATGACATATGTAGCTTGTGTATTACATTAAACTTTAGTTTCCATTGAGCTGTCAATATTGTTGGTGAAACCTACATACCTTATTAGCATATTGCTACCAAACAGCCTCCATGAATACAGTGAAGATGTAATCCCAATTTATTGTGGTTAATAGTAAATCACCTGTAAGAAGCAAAACTATTTCAGTACTGCCCCAGTTCTGTACCCATGTGCAAACAATCGCTTATTAAACATCGTAAACATTAAACAATGTTTACAATTCTGCTGATAGCTGGTTTCCCCCAGTTTCAGATTTGAACTACACCTTAACTGTAAGGTAATGGTTTTAAGACCTCATATACAATAAAGTCAATGGTGGAAAAATGCTAGTATTTTCCTGGTAGAAGGTATACTGTGTAAGGGGTTTAAATGTCAGCTTAGAGCTGTCAGAATAAAAGCAGACATAACATCACAGATGATAAAGTAGCTCAGTTTTCTGTTGTGTTTTCTTTTGTTTTTTCCTGATGAAAAGCGGCCAAGGTCAGGTGGCTTTTCCCACAATGCACCAGACCCCTACTCAATGGATGCATCTTAAAGCAAGGCAACTGTCAGCAACCGCTGTCAGGTATGGGAGAATGTTATGAAACTAAACAGCTTTGTAAGTCATTGGCTCTCAGTGATGATAAATGACAAAGCCAGCCAAGCAGTTTTTTCTTCAGATAAAAAAGAGAACAGGGATTAAAGCAAAGAACACAACACCTTAGCGTGTGTAAGAGATGGAGAGAATCACACACACACACACACACACACACACACGCACCCAGTGGACAGTTACAGACTTCAGTGTAACCCAAAAGCACACAGGCACATAGGTGAGTGTGTATGTTTGTGAGAGCAAAATCAGGAGGTACTGGTACTAAATCAAATTTGCCTCCTTCCATTACCTCTGCAACCTTATCTTTTCAGACTTTCCATCTCAATGACACCACAACTGAATATTTTCTCCGCAGCAAGATAAATATTAAGGTGGGGTACAAAAAGGACACAGCTATAATGGTTTGCCTGATCCCATGGCAACCACATTTTACATCCCTGGAGGCTGTCCCTTTTTTGTTCTGTATTTAAGGGGACTGTAAGTAGAGCTCTCTATTAAACATTGATGTGAAACCAGCAAGCATTTGGTCCCCTTGTTGTGTGTGATAGAGATTGCAGTAAAAACCATTTCCATAAACCCAAGAACTTGTGATTGTGTACTACTGAATTATTAATGCCAGGTGCTGTATGCTTGCACCAGTTCCCTTGGAACAACACAGCACAAGACTCATACCTGAGAAAGGGGAAACTCAAAAATACTTTAAAAGGTATAGAAATGCAGAAACTAATGAAATCATGCATAGGAAATCATTGCCTATTCCATGGCATGGCAGGAATGCCATCTGTCAGATTAGGGGTTGGTATATCCAATATTAATATCCAATACATATACAGCACCCAGAGTAAGGCCCTTTTTGGGGCATCCTACAGAAATATCCACAAATTAAATTCTGTGCCATCTATGCTTATTGAAAAAGCAGTTGGATATAATACAATACCATCACCACACAGTAAGAGGCCAAACCTTTGTACTTTTTAATTTTCTTTCTCTTCTCTACCTAATTTTTCCTGCCACATTACATCATTGAAAATGTTCCAGTACCAGTATGCATTTCACCAGTGATCTCTCTTCATATTCAATTTACAGCTCACATCTGTTCATGGTAGCCAATTACAAGTCACTTTCTGCCATTGGCAGAAAATAGATGATGGTCTTGGTTGTACATGAAAGATAGGAAGCAAGCTAACAAAGCTCCTAACCCTATTTATTCATGATCGGTAGCTAGGTTAAAAGGTAGACATTCAGCAACCTAATGTTTCTGTGTTAAAAATGGTCACCAACCAGCCAGGTAGTTACCAAATGAGCGACCTATGGTGCTAGCAAATCTGTTTGCACCAGTGGGCTCAATAGCTAACTCATTGGCCAGGTACTTTCTAGACAGCTATATATCTAACTGCCTTTTTTATTTCCAACCTGTTTTCTATGTGCTAGTTAACATGCTAAGTTTACTCAACAAAATCAAAGCCAACTGGGAGAAAAAAAAAAAACTGGAACATGTTTTTTCCTGACTGCAGAAAAGGGGATGACAAGACCCTTCCTAAAAACCATGGAAAGGAATATTAACAGTGGAACAAAAATACAAGAAGGCATGTGAGTGAAAATACCCCCAGTTCACCACATAAATCAACAGACTGTGCTTTGAAGAATGGCCATCAGTGGGATATAGTGTGCTATGAATAGGGCCTTGCCAGCCAACAGTGGCTAAGGGAGGGATGTCAGGGTCTTCCTGTGCAAATGATAACCTGGCCTTCCTGTCCAGTTCTATAGGATAGTCCAGAAATGCAGGGTTAATGGTTTTCTTGGTAGCCTCTCAGTAGAGAGGGGAAAGGAGTGGTCAGTGAAAGGGAGGTGAGCCAGGCAACAGAGCACAGTAGATGATGGGGAGCAAAACACTGGTGGCCTCAGCAGGCAGAGGAGGAAGGAAAGTCCACACACAAAGTATCAATGAGCTGCTAGGTTGGCAGCTTTAATTTTAACTTTACCCTCACAGTTTAGGTACAGTGATGTAGGGACCCTGAGCATAGCACATTTTGTTCCTTCTGCATCCTGCATGTTTCATTGCATTTTCCCTACAGTACAATGCAGATGTTTATTGAGTTTAATTTAAGTTTAATTTCCCCCAGGAAATGCAAAAAATGCCTGATTCATTGCCAGCACTAAGATAATCTCTTAACTGGTGCTGAAAAGGATGGTCTGCAACATGCAGTAGCTGTGAAAGGGCCCCTATATGTTATTACATTATGTATGTTATTGCATTATACAGAGATTACCATATAAACATGACAGCAGTTAAGAACTTGTAAGCAGATGGCTGCAGGCTCAAGTTGTATCTGTGATAGTGCCGTTCTACCCTTTCCCTGCTTATGCTGAATTTCTTCAGACAGTTTCCAGTCATTGGAAAAGCAATGGTCGCATTGTCTGAAATGCAGACATCTGTGAAGCAAAGTCATGTGTAATGTAATGCCTTTCAGAAGTTAACACAGCAGCTTGTGTCTTTGGTTCAATATTGGCAATAGCCCATATTGTATCCTTTTGTCACATTCTTTGAATTTGACTCAAAGCTCATCAGAGGACAAAAGCAATCTCCTCTCTATCTATCTCTCCATCTAAATCTATCTCCTCCTGTACAACATTCATACATGCTCATTTTCTTTTGTGTAAGTTAATTGTGGAACATTGATTGCCAAAAATACAAGGCAACACAAGCCAGGGTCCACAGTGCATTCATTGTCATCCAGTTTGTCAGTTTGAGCTATTAAATTAATGCCTTATTTAGCTGGATATTACTATTCAACATCACCTGGTTTTCATTGTGCTAGTTCTGACTCACAGGTGCTGAATATATTTTTGTGTGGCTGGCACTTCATCACTGTGGTGAAAATGGGAATTTCTTGACAAAAACTTGCAGGAAATAGACACAATTCAAATGATGACAGAACAGAGATTAGAGTGACTTTCTGCCCAAACTTAATTTTCTATGAGACCATTGACCAAAATGCTCAAAAATTATCTGTGACATTATGCAGTCCAAATAAGGATTAATTTAACTTTAGAGGGGTACAGGAGGGGGAGAGGAAGATGGGTGGGGAGGAAATAATTATGAAGTCCATTTTCTGCTGTAATAGCATGCTTTTACATACAGAACTAAGGTAAGACTAAGCATTCGCATTTCTTAGTGTGCTGTGAATTGTTAGACTTCCTGTGACAAAGGCACACATAGTCATCCTCTTAGGTCACTGTATGTAAATGGCAACGCAAAGAGTGTCTTGAAGCTTATTTAAAATCTTAATGCCAAGCTGACATAAAATTGGATGAAAGTATTGGTCTCACTTAATGAACAACTCAGATCTCACATCTTGTACACTCACAAAACAAGGCACTACAGACATACACGCCTATGTTGTTTGTTTCCAGTATGACTTTTTGACATCTATTTACAGTGCATAGCTTGACATTTACTACAGCATTTCAAGTTAATTACCTTGCTAAAAAGTACAATAGCACTGTCCTACCTGGCATGCAACCCTGCAGCCACACTCCTGCCTTAGCAGAGCTTGTTGCACCGGGCATGGCTTCAATTGGTTCCTCTACATATGATATTTTAAGAATTATGTGACAGCTCGCTTACCCTCTGTGCCCTAGAACATGAGCCACAGATGACACTGGCATTGAATAACATTTCCTCAATCTGGCCACTTCCTGTCTTTCTGGTCCAGGCGACTTGAGGCCAGATGGCTGTCTTATAATCCAAACATTTTTACTCTTGATCTTGATGGGCTGAAACGCAAGCCACAGGTGGAGCTGGAGAGAGCACACATGGACACGGCCGTTGTGAAATCGGTTTCAGTATCAAGCTTCTCATTAGACGTACACAGCAAGACCCCGTGCACAGCAGTACACACCGTATCCCATCCTACGGGAACACCATCTGCAGCTGAGTCTCCTGACTGATATATGCCTGGATGCTGTACTCATCTGTGGAACCTCTGGAATGTCTTCAGTCAGTCAGATCTTTGGGGAATTACTGTATTTCACTTGGAGGAACCCTTATCAGAGGTGACTTAAAACAAATTATATTTTTAGATACATCTTAAATACTTAGATACTCACTTAAATACTCATCTCATTAGGTTTCTTGCTCAAAGGTACAAGGGCAGTGGCCTATCTTAGAATCAAACCTGCAACCTTCTAGTTTTTAGCCTAGTTTATAAACCACTATACTACAATGCCAGAAGGAGAATGAAGTCATTGCCTACTGTAATTATGCATAATACAGCTGAGTATTTCGCATTTTGTGGCTCTTAAAAAATAAATCGGCCCCTTCTACCATTACCCCTGCATGAATAGTCATGCCCAGTTTTAAAGACTTCTTTGGATATCTGTCACTTGGGTACAGACTGGTAGAGATGGGTGTTTTTTTCTCTATGGCAGTGAGCGAAAGCAGGAGGCTTGGGAATTGGGATTCCTCTTGATGTTCCTCTCTGCCTCAAGATCTCCAATTGACCAACGGCACAGCTCCACAGCCCAGCCAAGTGGCGAGGCGTGCCTATTTAGCTAGGCTGCCCATCTGTATAGCTGAGGTAATATGGGCCCTGGACCCTGCTGCCAGCATCAGGAGGGTCTGTGCTTATTAATGTGTTCAGAGTGTGCATATGTTTAAATCTGCATGCCAGCAACTGTCTTCCAGCATAGCATCCAGCAGGGCCTGATTCACAGTGGTTATGTGCCATAAGGTTCAGCTTATCCACTGAAACCACAGGAGATGGAACTTGGAGTAAAAGCAGAAAGATGCAATACCCTGGTAGTGAAAATTCTGTTATCAGATATTATTTCAAGTACAATTTCAGTGAATTGTGTTGCAATGTTGGCATGCAATTCTTTATATTTGAAGCACTTCAATTGCTATAATCCTTGTCCTCTAGCATCTGCCTTGGCTTTCTAACATTTTTTTAACAAGATGCCACCACTTAACAAACTGTTTAAGCCCTGAGGTATAAGTGCCTCCAGTAGACACTTTCATTACTTGTTGGCCAAAATCAATTAATGGATCAATGACAAGATATTTGTTTCTGTGTACTTTGAAAAGTAACTGAGCAAAGTAAAGTAGAAACTGACACAATATGAATAAATTGTAGTATCATGGAGCGTGTTGCAGGACATCAAACATTTACATCAATGTTATGCCTGCTTTGAAGTTTAATGAACAGCAAAAGCAGTGCCAGTCCTTGGTGAATGTAATGATCATACATACATGTCAACCCCTTCGGATGCCTACCTGTATCACCCTCTGGAAACATCCATAAAATCCATAGAAAATCCTTAGGATCTATAGATGGCAACAAAATGAATTAGATATTAACAATTTATTAACAAATCAACAATGTTTCCACGTAAACTTATAAGTAGCACTACAACACTAAATAACTGACTTCACTCAGCTATTGTCTGAAGTTGTCTGCTACACTAGGATCATGTCACACCATGGGTCATCTCTGCAGTCTCTAGTCACTGCAGCAGTAGCTGAATGTCCTTGATTTGTCAAGATACATCATGGGTGCTCCTGATTGTACTCATAGGCAGCCCTTTTTGCCATTGTAATATTAATAAGAAACAAAATCACAATGTGCAAGTTTTATGTTGTATCTAAGGCCAGAGACAGTCAATAAGTTAATTTACCTCGAAACTAGCCAAGACGGTCGGTGACTGTTAAAGTGCGGGCTGACACATGCATTCGGTCAGCTATCTTCATGGGGGAAAATCTGTGTTAAAATAAATCTCTAAAGTTACTCATGTGATCATGTTGGTGCCAATATATTTTGTAGTATGTGACTGCTACAATGCAAAAAAAAATATATCAACATAATAGAAATCTGGTAAAGTTATTTAATAACATTGAGAAAGTCGTGAATTTTGCATGTAAGTCTACAGGAGCCAAAGCCACTTTCTGCCACCAGCCCTCTGCGTGACGACACAGAAGTATTGGTCTATTGTGCGAGACTTCAGGAAACAAGCATCTGGTTGTTGTTCTTTGTTTACCGTAGTGTGTTTGTGTGTTCATGCGTTATTTTATTGTTCTCGAAATAAATAGCACACAATAAATTTTGAAACAAGTGTTTTTTATATAATCCGTATGATTTTATGTATATGTCCATAAGCAATTTAAATGGAGGAAAATTTGTGTAATTTAAGGACATTTCGTATAGGTTGACATAATTTACCAGCATGAACTTTTCATCTAATCTTTCTAAAACGAGCATAAATGCACAGCTTTATTTAATACTGCTTATTGAGTCACTGATCTGGGTCCATTTGAAAATGCAAAATAATGTCTGAGAAGTGTGCCATATGGAAAGCGTGATACAGCCTGGCATTGTCCTCATTATGTCTGCCCATTATGTGCTTAGATTAACCCTGGCTGGGGGGTAAGGGCAAGAACATTGCATCGGTGTTGTATTCACAGTGTTGGCCGTGTGCTTTTCCTGTTCACGGTCCCTCTGTGGACAAATATCCACGGGTGGAATACTGATGAAACAGGGTGATTCCCCTGGGCAGAGTACTTGTCCTTTTGCACCTAATACCCCTCTGCTCTAGCCTTCCCCGGTTCTCTCCCACTGTCTGTACTCTGAGGATGAACTGCCTACATATCGTTTCAGGAGTGACACGCTCAAAAAGGCCAGTGGGTCAGAGTAATTGTTCTTTTATTATTTTTTTATGGCACGTTACTGAATTTCAAATACCCTTGAACATGTGCAATGCACATCATTATTTATTAATTTGCGGACACCAGATGTGCAATGATATGTTTTTTGTGTGCAACAGCGCTGTTCTTCTCCAAAATTCTCTTGCTCACCCTGCTAGAATATATCTATAATACAACATTTAAGTATTACAACCAAAACAGAGGTCAAGCACAAGCATACATATTCAAGTAAATGACCTTTAGAGTGCTGATTTCAGAATATTTTGTATGTCCAACCAGGGTCTTTCTCTTGGTTGTATTTGTCTAGAGCCATGTTAGGTTTCCGGTAATGTGCTGATTATCACTGCTGATGAATGTAAAAGGTCAAAATTCAGAATATCTTGAAAGATCGACAGTATTCAGTTGGAAAATGCATAAAAGCTCCATGTGTATGCATTTATGCCCTCCAAAAATATGTAAATGTTCGAAGGAGGAATTGGTACCTTCTAAATTACTGTAAAATTGTAGTTTAGGCTTGCTTCCAAAACCATAGGGCCATGAGTTTAAATCTGAGGGTGAGCCTCAGCTGTTACCACAGTAAGTAATGAACCTGACCTGCTGCCCTGAAAAAGCATCCTCTCCACTAAATCATTTTCTATCCTTTTTACATAAAGAAGTGTAATTTGAGTTTTAAGTGTTTCTCTTGGTTATTTTCTTTGTTTTTTTCAGGTCTTTTTTAACCATTGTTAGCTCCCATGGCATTTTCAAAAGATAACAAAGATATTTATTTTTCAGTGAACTCATGAGGAGCTGAAAATCATTCTTTTGAGGATACCACCAGCCCTGTAACCTGAATAAACACCTGCCCAAAGTCTATAATTTGCATCTTGTTGCTGTCTGTGTCCTGTCATTTCTCAAATATGTGCCTATGACAGCCCTGAACGTGTGTGTGTGCGTATATATATATATATATATATATATATATATATATATATATATATATATATATACGCACACACACACGCAGAGTTATAACGATGAGAATGCAGAGCGACTTATAAATCACTTGGGCCACATTAGTCACTCTCAATTCCGATTTGAGCATCCACACAGAGGTAGATATTTATTCCTACATATTCATGTGGTCCAAATCAGAACTGAAAACATGCAACTTTATATGTTTTTCTGCTGTTCACACTGCTCTAAAAACATCCAAACTGGGTCACATATCAGGGAAAAAATCTGAATCAGGCCACTTTGAGCTGCAGTCTGAGTATAGTCTAACCATTTTTGTGGAAAAGGCAGCATCTATCCATGGTAAGGAATGTAGTCTATGGTTATGATGTTGTGTCTCTGGGAGAATAGGATTCAAGTCTTTGCAATCTAGTTTATCCCAGGATTTCTAGAGCAGAATTGCGCTGTAAACATAATGACTGCCAACCACCTAAAGTGCTCTCCATACAATCTTCTGACTCATTTGTCACATAGTGCCTGTATTTGATGTATACACTCATGTAACCACACTTCACATTTTACAATTTCAGATGATTTAGGTCAACAACTACACATTCATCTTGAACTGAGGAGTAGTACCTGGGTATAGTGTAAGAGAAAGGTTTTTTCCTAAAATAGTTTGCTGATGCTCACATGGCAACCTGTAATCCCATGTTTTCACAGCTTCATGGTGTATATTTCATGCTGGTTTGTGTATTTTCACAAAAAATGAGGAATGCCACATATTGAAGTGTATTGTCAAAGCATCACCTACATTTCTTCTTTAAAAGAACCAATTGGTAAACAATATTCACAGCATAAATCCTGTGAAATAGTATGCATGCACATACCTTTGTGTGTGGGGGAGAATTAAGAGGGGTGGTGGGACGTGATACTGAAACAATGTAGACTGTATTTGTTACTTCAACACAGTCTTCCAGCTCCCCGTCTCCAGTTTATACATGTTCTATTTTATTTTGATGCATCTTTTTTAATCAATCTAACACTTAGGTCAATGAAAATGTAGTTAAAACTGGGAACTGTTTTGATTAATTGTGGCTTTACATAGTAGTGCTGTCTGGTAACAGAGAAAAAGTCCTGCCCTTGGATAAGTTGCTTTCATGTTAGGGTGATAGAAATGTACTGGATACAAAGTATCACTCAGAATTTAAACTATTTGTTGTTCATTTCAGTGCTATTTCAGATGACAACCAAATGCATTTGTTTTCCTGTATGCTCCCACAGATATCAATACAAAAAACAAGAGAGGAATGGTTGATGCTGTTATGTGAAATTGATTCAGCGTCTTAAGAACTGCGACTAGAATGTGTTTTATCATTTTGGAAAACATCAGAACTGCTAGAATTTTTTTTTTAAATGATCTGTCAGCTCCTGGTTCTGTGTGATAATAAATATGAAACTATGTTAGGTTGTTTATAAGAGACAGCTGTGTTTATAGAGGGATGTCCTGTTTATACAGGACTGAGAAACTCTTTAAAAGTATTGGGATTAATTTTGTGATTTACAAAAATCATTAATAATTCATCCTACTTTCAACTGCAGTACTTATGTACCATTTTAATTGTCATTGTGTTTACCTGGCAGTTCAATAATAATGGGATAGTGTTCACCTATATATTTGGGGTGGCAGTGTAGTGTAGTGGTTAAGGAACAGGACTTGTGACTGAAAGGTTGTGGGTGCAATTCCCTGCTGGGGCACTGTTGTTGTACCCTTGGGCAAAGTACTTAACCCACAATTGCCTCAGTAAATATCCAGCTGTATAAATGGATAACATTGTTAAAAAAAAAAAAAATAGTATAACCTGTAACTTAACCATGTAAGTTCCTCTGGGTAAGAGTGTCTGCTAAATGACATAATGTAATCTGACAAAGCATCAATAATGGTGTGCATCATTTATAAATACATTATTGATTTTTAGTCTAACATGAATACATTTTAGTAAATTATTTTTAAGGAGGAGGCCAGGGATACCTCCAACAAAGTTACAATGTGCACCATTGAGATGGGAATATATACGACATGCAACAATATGCAACACTATTGTAACCTTGTGTGGAATTTTCTCAAGCAGCCAGGACTGAGCCCCCCCCCCACACACACACACACACACACACACAATGTCACCATGTTCAGAAATCTTTCGCCCTTGCCTTGAGCTACAATGCCAACTACTTGAAAGACGGCAACAACGAGGAGCATGGTCTCTTAATCACTTGCGTCGTGTTCTCACTGACCACATTAATGTACACCTGGCCCCTCAAGGAAATGTTTACTATTAGGTCATTTGTGAGCTACATACTTTAATGACCATTCTCCAAACACATTAGAATACATATTGCTCCTGTACTTAAACCTGATGTCTCCAACTCAGTTTTCTCAGTTTTCTGCCTGAAGGTCAAGCAACGCATCCAATGAATGCAAACTGAGATCTCTACATTCTCAAGCAATCATGAATCAGTGTGCATATTTTCATGATTTTTCACCACTTTATAAGATGCACTATATGCATCTATATGTTTTTTGTCACTCCAAGTCACAAGGTCATCTGATATAACTGTATGTATGTATGTAATTATAAAATGTAAATACAATTTAAAACATGACCACATTAAGATGTGGCATGTGTAAATACACCATTGTAAAGACAAGTTGCTTGCAAACACATGTTCCAGAGTAACATGGGAGGGCAGGCCCCTACAGTCGTTACAAGCTATTCATCACATAACATTTTAGCAGGCCTTATGTTTTTTATACTAAGCCAAAACCGAAACAAAAGCTAACAAAACGAAATTAATCACACAGGATTTAGAATGTGAAATTAAGGAATTCTGAAGGATTTTGGAAGTTTGAGCTATTATTTATGACTGAATTAATAAGAAATAAGAACAATTTTAAGTGACAAAAGTAGTCAGTTCCCCCTTGTTGCACCCTTTTGTACTATGGTCAGCAAATCCTCAAGTAAAAGGTAAAAATCAATGTTATTACATGCTGTATCAATGAAAAGGCCTGAAATGAACTAAAAAATTATTAGAATTGAGGTTATTTTGTTAATTTTGACCACAAATCTCACAATACATTGCATTTAATAAATAATCAATAACTATCAACAATCAGAAGGGACATTCAGTCCTATTTCAATGTCAACCCACTCTCTAGGCTGTGATAAAAATGTCCAGGACCCAGATTTGTGGGTCAAACAGTAGTATGAAAAAGTACTACTTTTATGCCACACCTCCACCCTACTCTGATTCATGTGTCATCATTGTCATGCACAATTTGCCTGAAATCCCTTGATTAAAGGTCTGGCTAGCTAGCTAACATCAGTAGATGACAGTAGTTATTAAAAATAATTAATTAAACATTTGGGACAATGCTGGTGAATTTAGATTGTAAATTTAACCAGCAACAAAAGCAGAAAATGAATGTCCTCACATAATTACAATTATGAATCATGCAGTAATAGTCATGAACAGATCAATATTTCATCATGCCTTACCTTGTCCCCTGAGTCTTCCCAAATTTAGTGGCAAATTAAAGTAATGGAGCATTCATTTAACAATTACTAAAGTATCGCCATGCTATACTTGCTATTCTTGTGAATATATAGACTACATTTTTAAAAAATGTCATTTTTGCAGGTATAATCATGGTTTATAAATATTATTTTAAATGATGGTCCTTTGCTTGTTATGGGGTACTTATTGTCAGGTCATTACAGGATTACAAAGTCTTCCTTAAATAAATGTGAATGCTGGGCTTAGCAGGGTAAAGGTATGCAATATATAGGCAGAACTCAAAGCACAGATGCTGC
This sequence comes from Megalops cyprinoides, assembly GCF_013368585.1. Classification (NCBI taxonomy): domain Eukaryota; kingdom Metazoa; phylum Chordata; class Actinopteri; order Elopiformes; family Megalopidae; genus Megalops; species Megalops cyprinoides. The sequence continues at coordinate 20,610,518 of NC_050593.1, forward strand.
TATTAACCATGCCCTTTCACTCTCCCATACCTCATAGAAAAATGTGAGATCATAATTTCAAGTTGGTTGGTTGCTTGGCTAACATATTTATTTTATATTACGTGTTTGGGGAATTTCTTTCTTCACTACTCTCCTCTAACACAAGACAGGCACCTGGCTAGTTCATGCTTAAGATATATAGTATTTCAAAATTAGTGCTATCATTGTTTTATGTCAAATCATGATAACTTTACAAATGCAAATCTTCTGATGTATTATATTGCTACTTGGATGAAATAAATAAATGCATCAGTCTCTTATTGGCAGCAAGGAAGTGGACCCAGGCACTTCTAATCATTAATCAGGTGTAGAAAGTCCTAAGTCCTAAACATTTTTCAACACAAAACAGCTAATGTATAGTGCATTTCACACAGTACTGTCAAAAATAAGAAATGAGACCAAGATATTACCAAAGTGGTTCTGTAATTAGTATTTCATTATGGCCATGACTAGGGACAGGTGCATTTGGAGAAGTAATTAAATATAATTAAATAAGTGTTATTTTATTTTTTTTAATATAATCTTTCAGATGCTAGATGTAGTCACATTCATGACAGGACACTCTGCGGTGAGAATAATTGGCCTGCTGTTATTCATAAAATGATGAGATGGCTGTTCTTTTCAAACTGCTGAATATTGGTCTTCCCTGGAAATACTGGAGAACAGAGACCATAAAACACTCATCAGAATTTACTGATGTATTTACCAGGACAAACACTACAGGTGTCCCTGCATTGTAAAAGTGATTATTCTCTACAGCTGAAGTCAAAAACCTTTCATATACTATGTGCAGATTGTGAACTACTATTTATGATAACAACTGTTTTATTGAAACATGGCTGTAGAGAGAAAGTAGTTTAAAGCTGGCATCAAGTACATTACAACCAGTAATACCTCACTGTGCTTTAAATAAAGAATTTGACTGACCTGATGGTATGATTGTTAGTTTGAGACCAAAATAAATTATGCAACACCTTTAAATCCCTGTTTCACATTGCTTTGAGTTAATGAGATCAACTGTTAAGTATATTTCTGTCAGTTTCCCAACAGTATATGCATGTTCAAATGTAAAATTATTATTATTATTAGTAGTAGTAGTACTGGTGGTAGTAGTAGTAGTAGTGGTAGTAGTAGTATGTACAATGCTATTTATATAGAAAAAAATGTTCCACAGAGGAACTGTGACTGAGAGGGTATTGAATTCATCTTGACTTTCTGACTTTTTTCTCCTTTATAAAAAGCGTAGAAGTTATAATCTGTTTGACCTTTTTGTGCTCTTCCTGTCACAGAACACCGAGGCATGGCATGTTATAAAGGATTCTGGCCAAAAACAAATTAGTCAGTCTGTCATTCTGAACAAAGGAATGAACTCTAATGAAGAAGTGTTCATGCGTAAGACTCCAAAAGCTTTTAATGTCATTCATTTAGCTCATTACAAACCATTTAATGCAGTTTGACACGACCTATACATTAGTCCTTTGCAGAGCCTAAGCATATTAACAAACCTAGTTCACACGGTTCGTTGTGTTCTGAATAAGCGAAGATCTGCTGACATTTTATTTACTCTGAAAATTATGCTGAGAAGGAAAGAGGTTTACCTGCTGAGGAAGAGTAAGAGAGAGAGAGAGAGAGACAGAGAGAAGGGTCAGCCCAAAAAGTACTGGGCAAAAAAACAAAAAAACAAAAAAAAACCTCAGACATCACCGTGGTTGAGACAAAATGCAAAACTAGAATGCCCACTCTCCGTGCTAGTGATTGGGCATGGATCCTAGTCAGCCATGCCACTGTGGATCTGACATGCTTTGACAAACTGGCTTAAAGCATTGCAACAAGATATTGCTGGAGCTGCGTGCTTGCAGTTGGACCACAGAAGGAGAGGAACTTGCAAATAAAGTAAGATCCAGTCAGGAGTCAAAAAAGCACATCCAAAACCCTAAAACACACCCATCTTTGATTTTGTTTTCATTGAGTAAAAGTAAGGCCAGGGAATACTTCCAGTTTAGGAAAAAGGCATGCTACAACTTTGAATCACTGGTTGAGGAGAGACCAAGATAAAGGGATGCATTGTAACTAACATTTAGTCAAGTGTTTTTAAGCAATTTTTGAGGGAATGAAGGCACAACAGAAGAGTGTAGCCAGTTCAGATGTATCTTGTACCCACTCTTGTGGTAGCTTTGTTCCAAGCATGGCAAAACCTGTAGCTGGTAAACCACTGGCTGTTGAGGAGAATAAGCCTGATATCCAGCTACAATATATCATATGAAAAATACAGAAGTAAAGTAAACACAATGCAGGAAATAGCAAAACATTTAGAATTATTCTTATTAAATGTCTGACAACATGTACAGTAAGGATTGACAACATGCAATGCATTCACTAGAAGCAGTTAGGCATTGTTGTACCTGAATAAAGGAAGCTGCAGCAGATCTCGGTGCATAGACATGTTACCTTGGTAACTAATTGTAGGATTTGATGGTCGTTGTGGATAGTAAGTCTGACCATGTTTACTGCTACATTCTTTATTCAGTCACTGCCTATGTCTTGCTTCTCTTCATATGAAAGACTCAATAAAAAGGAGTGATGCTAACCTTTGTACCCTAAGCACCTTCACCACTTTTTTAATTAAAAAACCGAACCAAAAATCACTCAATGGCTCAATAATTCATGTTCTATGTCTAATCAGCAGTAAAGACCATCCAGATCTCCCCCTGCTTTGTCAGTTAACTTTGTCTGGATATCTTTGTACAATTGCTGCTTTACTTCTCCATCTCTGAAGAACTGGTTGAACACAAAGGTAGGCCATCTTTGGGTAACTGCTGATTTGGCAGCAGAGAGGAGAAGGTGAAAGGAAGAGCACACAAGAGACTGGCAGAGGGTGAGTGATGTGCCTCCAGTAATGTAACCTTTAAAGAAGAAAATTTGGAATAGTATGCAAAATGATCTTCCCCTCACACACACCCAGTCTCTATGTCTTTGTGCCTTTGCATTTCACCATGACTGCTGAGTTAATTATTGGATGTGAAAAAAATTGGTTTAATTATATAGGTGGACCCTCTGTTGTACTGCTGTGTATGTGTTAATCAGTGTAATGCTGAGCTGAGATTTTCAATAGGTGAAATTTCTGTGAACTATAAACTTAGAGATTCAATATGAATTAATATGAATCATGTCTGGTTACTACGAGATGTGAAATGAATTCCCATTTTTACTGAATTTGTTTACTTTCCTTAACATTTCTACCACCGACATTAAATAGCTGTCAAATCTGAATTACAATTAGATTTTTTGTTATCACTACATAGGCTACAAAGAGCTATACACAAGAAAGTTCATGCATAACGACTACAGTATACAGTACATACGGCAGAGGCTGAAACCAGCTATTTCCTAACATTGACTGGGAGCACACATCAGCAGAGCGAATTGTTCTCATCACACTGGGGACCAGACTGGGTCGGTCTGGGACTTGCATATGCACCTATGAGTTAAGTCAGATAGCATCAGGAGGATGCATCCATTCTCTTGGTGCACCAGTGGACTTGTGGGAAAATAAGTCACAGTAGGCATGCAGGTGTACTGGAGGATTGCAGGTACCTTGTTCTGTGTTTCCATGTGAGTTCAGTGGTCATTGCTGCAGTGGTGACGAGCTTAAATGTATTATTAGTGGCTAAATGTAAAATGTGTGAAAGGAGCAGGGAAAATGCAAAAATATAAATATAGTTTCATAAATGCATTAATGAACACTTGTACTAATTGACAGAGGCAGGCAGTTCTTATGTAGCTATTAACTTTTATTAACTGTATTGAGACATTGCTGCACAAACGTCAAAGCTGAGTACTGTTTAAAGAGTTGGTGGAAAAGTGTGAATAAAAACAAAATTTTAAAAAATAAATTCAATGTTATAGATAATCCATGATGCAGATCATTTCCAGAGACTTAGAAGACATTAAAATGTGTTAATTCTCCCAACCACCATCTGTACTGCATTGGATATGTGCCGTGAGAGGCTATGAGAGACATTGTGCCTGTTGCCTCAAAATCCAAACTGCAAAAGAGATGAAAGCAGCAAATTAATGAGTTTTGAGCCCTGAGGTTACCAGAACTTCCTCAAAATGTTACTGATAAAGAGCTAGAATAATACAGGAATGGTTTGCATTAAATAAATTAATGAGTGAAAGTGCCCTCAGCTGTTTCAGTTTATTGCAGGTGCCGGTATTGAATTTAGCCACTCAACTAACAATCTCACACTGCGTTTTTCCAGCAGTGAAGAAGAGTGAAGATTCTTTGCAGAGCAATATTGTGTATGCCCTACAGAATAACCCTGAAATAATCCAGAGTTCAATTCTCATCTTCAGGTTCGCATTGACCATACCTTCATTCTGGCCCCAGCCTCAATTTCTGACCCATGAACAGAATTGAAAACAGTCAGCTTGTCATATGAATATGTGATAATATAATAAGTGTCTTACGTAACTATTGTGAAAAGATTGTTTCTACTACATTTTTAATGCTGGAGGAGTGGTTGGAATTTTTTATGAGGCTGACCATAATGAATGTCATACATCAATTTGTTCATGGATCAGATATGAGATGGGGTATCCGTATTGGTTATACCTGAGGTTCACATAATATTGTCTTTCACAAAGCTCATGCAAACCAAAGGGAAATGTGATGACTTTAGACTTTGACAATCATACAGCTGTAATCCCAGTACAAGCAGGGCTTTGAAGAGTATGCACGTTGTCACACAAAATTTTCCAAAGGAGTAAGACTACATACCTACGGCTGGAAGGGATTGAAGAGGACTGCAGCTACTATTTGCAAATTTGATTTTTAATATAAGCAGCAGCTTAAGGCAAATGAAAGCCATTGTATAGCTGGATTGCAACAGATTGATAACCCCCAAAGAAGATAAATATGTCTTAAATGTTATGTGTTATTTGGTATTATTTAAGCAACTGTTTGTGTATTTGATTTTGTTACAGTGGATAAATTGGAGTGAAGCAGCTACCACTCTCAACAGCAGAAATCACAAGCTCCTTATTTGCCATTTTGAGGAGTACCCAGCCACAACAAAGAAATGGAATTAGATATAACTCCATTTAAGGTGTTTAAATAAATGTAAAATAAAAACAAAATGTGATTAGAGCACTGTTGGTCCGCCTAGAGCAAGACTGTGATCAGTTCATGTTTCAACGCACTGCAGAGAGCAGGAGGTGCCTGAGGTACACATTTTTAAAACATCACAACCACTTACACAAATCACTTTAAATATAGAATGACTTAAAATCCTGTGTGAGGCTATGAATCAAACATAGCTGTTAGCGGGATGCAAAGAACTATGGAACAAGAAATGGCCTTAAAACTGATGTAACATGCATAATAACAGTAAGCAGTCTTTTGGTCTTTTAAAGCAATTTTAGGCAGGACTGATGTTGAGATGCAAAGATAAAACACAATTATGTTGTAATTTATTCAGGAAGGGAGATTATTCTTTCCAAGGAGAAAAACACTCTCCTTCTGCAAAAGAAAAGCAATATCAAAGATGGGAAAGGAATTCAATATGAAGTTTCACATTGTTTAACAATACTGTAAAAAACTGGATGATAAAGGTTATTCATTTATATTGTGCAGATTTTATTGCGCAAACCATGCAATTATATGAAAATAACAATAAACGACATGGTTCTGCAAGTTTAGTGGGTAATTTTATGTAAATTTCTGTGATGCAGCCGAATGCTAGAAGTATCATTGTAAATGGCAATTAGTTATTGTTTTCTTTTTATATTTTGCAATCTTTCTTGATAATTTCCCATATTTAAATACAAATTTAAAATACTCATGGGTAAATTTGATGGAATATCGCTCCTATTATGCTGACACCTCAGTGCATTTTCGAAGTATCAGATCTTGAAAGTTATGGCAAGTCGGGAGTGCTTTTTTCCAGAAAGGTTAGGGAATCACTGTGAACGACTGTGCTGCCAAAATGTGAGCTGTCATTTGTTTTAAATAGATGCAACCCTGAAGAAAGTGCAAGCTATAAATTTGAATTTTCAGGTATGCAATGCAGGAGGAAGCAGTGTTAATCTCTACACCAAGTGCATTACATTACATTGGCATTTAGCAGACACTCTTATCCAGAGCAACTTACATAACTTATACTTTTACATGTTATCCATTTATATGCCTGGAGTTTTACTGAGGCAATTGTAGAATACATACCTTCCCCAAGGGTACAACAGCAGCGCCCCATTTGGGAATCACACTGGCAACCTTTCGGTTGTAAGCCCTGCTCCTTACCACTATACCACACTTCTGTACACATGCTATCTCAACAAAGGTGCATGTATACATTTTTATCTCTCTGCTTGCAGTAGATTATGATGTGCATAGGCAAAGGGGTTCAGCAAATAATGCAAAGGAGAAGAATAGATGTACAGGTCATGGTTCAACTTATGGCAGATCCAAGTTAGTTGAACCCTGGATGCTGAAAAAGTGAGTGTTCTGAAAGTACTGAGTGAATCTGCTGTCAACAAACCCCAGGTCTGCAATTTGCAGGCCCTTACCTTGAAGTCACATGTTTGAGGAAAACCAGAGACAAAAGACCACAAAGCTTGAGACAGCCTGTCCAGAAGAGAAGAGAGACTGTATGCGTCACATGGAAAGCCATGGAAACCAGTCCGGAGTGACTACAGTGATCCAGGTAGGACACCACCAGTGACCTGGTCCAATAAATGTAGTGGGTGGCAGGAAATGGCTGCTCTCCATGTGTTATGACAATATACAGTATTATCCCCTAAACCTAAATGAATGAAAAAGGGTCATTAGATGTAGTCAAATTTTTCACATTTAACTACTATAATTTGAGGGGTTTTTGAATTTGATTGATCTTTCAGACAGGATAACAACAAATCAACAACATTTCATTCATATAGTGCATTTTAAAACCAAGGCTGACACAAAACACTGTACAGATTTACCAGAGGTAATCAAAAAAACATAAAGAAATCCATGGGCCAATATGAGCAAAACTGAAATAAAAATGAAAGAAACAGATAATGTGAAGTGAAGTAAAACTCCTGGATATGTCAATACAGTAATAAACTGACAGGCAAATTTTAAAAAAATCAGTCAATGAATTGCTCATGCAGCTCATTAAGCTCTCTGTGATAATTTAGAAAACCAAAAGGTCCCATTGCATTATAGTTACAGTTGGAGATCAGATGCAACATTGTGAAGTTGCTCTCAAGAAGATCAGTTTTACCTTTGGACAAAGGAAATTAGCCAAATCCAATTTCCATTGCATGTTATAGCAACCGTAAGTGTAGGAAGGTTTCCACTGCCCCTTTAACTGGTTTCATCTCCTGGTGCACTGATGAACCTTTTTTTTTTAATATGTACCATAATCTGCTACAAGAGGGGAAAATATATACACCTGCAGATTGGTAAACCACAACCTGCAGTCTTGCAATAAACCATGTTCAGCTATTTGCAGTCATGCACTTTGATCATATAATACTAAGAAAGGAAGCAGTAATTGGATTAATTTAGTAGATAAGACTATCATAGGTCTCACAGAAATTTTAAGAAAAAAGTTATAATACCAGCAAGCTCTGTAAAGTCTGGCCTTTGAATGGACTGAAATCATCACCTTTGCAATATAAGCAAAACAGCGTTTCTAAAATAGCATTGTTGAAGGTTAAGTGGCCATTGGCAAACTATAGGAAGGATAAAATCTGAATTAATCTATTGAGAAAACACACACACACATACACACAAACACGCACTGACTCACCCACAGATAAGTCACCAGTCATATTATCAAATTTCTCTTGGTGTCGTGAGGTGGCAAGAAGAAAACACAAAAGGTCCCAGGTCCCAGGGGAAAAGTTACAGATTATGAAATGCATTATGACTGTGTCTAACTGTGAGAAGAAATGAAATCCTTTTGCATTCTGGTCACACTCATGTTATAAATAATGCAAAATTCTAATCCAGTCCATCGGTCCCAAAGACTCTGTATCTCTCTCGTGAACACCAGACAGAGCCTGCTGTGTATCACTACATGTTAAGAGGAAAACTCACAGCGGTAACGCATGGGTGAAATTAAGCCTTGATTTCTGTGCCAGATGCATCAGACATGTAGCGTGATCGTGACCTACTGGAAAGAAGTGTCTACTGTGATTTCTCTGGTCCCACGTGAATAGCAGCTTGCTTCACATGCTCACTGAGTAAATGGAAAGAGCTGTGTCTTTCCTTCTCTTTAAATGTTGTACAAATGTGAAAACAATACAGATCTAAAAACAGACTAGTGTCTGTGGGTTGCTGTATAATGCTTCTAGAAAGTCAGTTCTTTTGACAATTACAGTGCTTCATGTTTACCCTTTTTCAATCCTCACTGCAAACCAGCTACCCAGAATAAAATGTATAGGGCGTGATGGCTTGTGGCCCTTTTATTACGTGCAAAAGTGTCACCATGAAATAAATCACCATGTGTATCTACTTATCAGGTGCACTGAGGTTTGCACATCTTAAATGTGGAAGATGCATGAACTGTGGCTTTTTGATGGTTTGCTGGAATCAATGGGTAATTGTAAGCATTCCTTTGGGGTTGTGTAAAATAGTGGGAGGAGAAAATGCTAATAGATGATTGTGAAATAACTAATGTAATTTGCCGAGGCTCAAAGCAATTGCAGGGAAGGTAATTGCATACTTACATTAAGATGTGAGGGGGTTTTAACCTTAGAACTAACTATTGTAATCTACGCTGTCATTGTAGTGAAAAGGCGACATTAAATCTTGCCATCTTCCTTTTATTTCATAAATTATTCCTCTTCATAGAACATTTTCTTCTTGCTATACTGGTATTTCACTGCTGCGTTTTCCAGTGTAATTTCTCATTTAAGCATATTCTCCATGCTATTGCCTGATTGCACATCGAAATCTGTTATGTTTGGAATCAATTTACTTCACAACATGAAAAAATAAATAAAAAAGACATGTTCCACATTTAAGCCTAGTTGTTTGTGACTGTTATCATTTATATAATTACTTTTAGTAGATCACTTGCAAACAAAATATATTGCACGTGCAATTTCCTTTAATGTGAATGTAAAATAGTAGCTCTTACCAGTGTTCTTAGTAAAGCAAGCCAATATAAATGAGGAAACATCCAGGGAGCCTGAACTTGAACCAGGCATGTATCGTTCTGGGATGGCAAAGATTGTAGGAAAATGTGTTTGCCCTGGTGATGATGTGAAAGACAATCCATTCTACATGTGAATACATACATCTGCACAGACTCCTATTTACCCTTCAAAGACTGTCCATGCTGAGATTAAAAGGGACACACCTGGGTATTTCAAAAGACAATTATTGATTGTTTGGAAAACATCCATATCCCCATGTTTACAGGCAAAAGGTATGATAATGCATTCTTAATGTAGAATACAATGGACAACTGTGGAGAAGGAGCACTTCATTGCAGCCAGAGTTACCATGGGCTTGCAATCATACAGGTCATTTTACAGCTAAGAGGTGTCAGTAAAACTTGCATTACCTTTACAGTAGTGTAACTTTGTGTACCATGAAACCTGTTCAGTTAGATACGTTGCGGTAACACAACATAAATACAGATATATTGTGGGTGAAAGACCTCTCATTTCCTGAACTCACTTTGAGCTAGAGATAAAGGGATACATGCTGCTAGGTTTCCCCACTATCTGAATTCACTCAACTGATATGAAAGAAGGTATATTTGAAAGGAGAAGCAAGAGTCACAAATCTTACTGCAGCTTAGTCAAGCATGGGGAGACATGGCTTCACTGGATTAGCTCTGACATTTCTGGCTGTTGTTTTCACAGTGTACAAGGTAGAAACTCAACATTTCTCAAATGTATATAAAATCACTGCTCTGCTATTTTTTTAACAAAACCCTGTTGTGAAGATAGGTTATTTGCCAACACAAACTGAGGTTTATTTTTTTTTTCCACACTCTATCTCATATGTTGTACATGACATATTGCATGGAGTAGGAGAAATACACAGGTGAGAGAACAGGGTTTTGTGGTCCTGAACTACTGCTTTAGAAGACATTTGAGTACAAGCCAATGTATCATGGCCACATTACTGCGGTGACCCCATGTCCTCACTTTACAGGAAAGAGACTCATCCACATACATGGAACAAATGTTTTACTCTTGACCACCAACAAAAACCTTTCACATTTCATGTTGCACATTTTTTTTTTTATGTACGACTGCACAGAACACAACAAAGTGTGTGAAATGTAAACCATATGTGATAATATACAGGTTTGTTTGCTCTATTTTTTCTATCATAAAATCTACCCTAGACTGAGTCTGAGCTTTGTAAAATAAATAATTTTTATTTCTTTATTAATTAAAACAGAAATGACTCAGAGCCTTTCAGAGCATGTTCATCCTCTATAACCCACTAACCATGCAAGGCAAAATGAATGAGAATACAAAAATAAAAAGCTACAAAACCCAAAAAAGTGTACTCAAATGTCACAATAATTCAGCTGTGTACCGGATGAGTAGCACATGTGCTCATGGCAAGCTGTAATTATAGAATAAAATAAAAGGAAAATATGAAGGACTATGATTGATTGATGATGATTGATTTTCACACAGGGTAACTATATTTAGTGTATTTGGTTATGTTCTCTTTCCTTGCCTTGTGTGAATTATGAACACCTCATTAAACTGCTTAAAGTGCATATGTGCACACTACAGCCACAATCCAATATATGATACAAATCTTCAGCAGTTGTATAGATGTTGTGCCATGTTTATAATGGATTATAGGAGAGCACTGCAATATGCATGGTTCGTATAAGGCACTTGCGACCATGGCGAGGCTTTAGAGTCTAAAAGACCCATCTGACAAGGCTGTAATGAGCTCACTTGGGGAGCTTCCTGGGGAAACAGTCACAATATTGTTTTAGTTTTTTGGCTTTGTTTTATTTATTTACTTACCTACTTACTTTTGTTCAGCTTCCCTGTAGATAAAGTACACATACATGCACAGAAGTTACACCGCAAAATGGGTCAGAGAAAATGCAGAAGAGGCGAGACAGAAGAGACCCTCTTCGGAAATGTACTGCTCCCGACCCACCTTTGAGAAGCAGCGGGGAACATTGTGCCAAAGGTGATGGAAAGTTTGCAGGAAGGGAGGTGTTTTTCACTTGCCAAGGAAAAAAAATTGAACAGAACATAATGGGATTTCTGAGAGATAACAACTCCAGAGATGTGTTCCGAACATGCATATTTAAGTAGCGCGGCATTCAAGCTCACTTATCAAAGCAGGCACCAGTGGCCCCGATGTCATTACCAGTCTGCTGCTACGACATTAAACCTGGCCTCATCCTCTCACTGCAGGGAGGAGGCAGTTAGCACTTCTCAGCTGCTGATACATTAGGTGAGAACATACTCTTAAATTGGTGGACAGATTGGTAGACTTGATTTCGTATGGTGCAGTGCCAGCTTACGGCATTATTGCGAGCGTATAAATGCTACATTCGTAATTTCAGACTGGAAAACATGTTATGTATAATTGCTTGCACTCAGCTAGTGGGTACACAGGCAAAATAAGACCATTACAGGTCTGGGGTGGGTGAGGAGTGGTATGCAGTTCCTTTTCAAGTAAATTGAGTGTTTTTTTTTTTCTTCAAATAACAAGGTCTCTGTAAAACTAAGAAGAAAAATTCAAGCATATGGGAACCCACAAACCTAATAATTATCAATGAAGTTAAACTTTAATTCCAACTAGGAAACAGATGTTCACATTAAATATTGTAAAATTCTCTCACACTTTGAAATAGACCTTTAGGAAATCCATGAGCTTCAGCATGGCACTGATTATGATTGTGCTGAGTATATCAAAAAGCGCTAACAAAACTGTCAGTAACTATGAATTGCAAATTAAGACAGCAAAAAGGTTTAGAACTATTCATGGTATATAAAATACAGTTATTTACAGTGTGTAAATGATGTCTGATGCAAGTCACTGGACAGCAAACCAACAGCAAATTTAAAATATCATTCAGTTTCTCTCAAATTAAACTTCAATTTCTTAATCAAAGTGAAGGACAAAGGACATTCAATGACATTCAATCAACATTAAATACATACAGTATGTCACCAATCCAATCCATCATGTAGACCTAGCATTAGCCTTATTAGATACTATTATTATTAGGTATAGTCCAACTCATAACCCCATTCCCGGTTTCAGCAATAATCTTAGAGGAAGAAACTGGTGCATTTGACCTAAGTTCCAGAATGCCAATCAGGTTCATCATTCTCCATTCTTATGAAAAGCCCTGTGTTCCAGACACAGAACAGGAAAACCACTGACCCAGCCTATACTTGTGCACTCAGAAAAAGTAAAATCCAGAGAGAAGTCCTTGGACACAAATGTAGTTACTTTCAAACTAAATATCACTCTTCAGACAATCATATGGCATACATCCACACTTTGATAAACTATACAAGTTTATCTGATTTATCAAGCTGACCTTAACCGTTATGTTGTGTCCTCCAAATGGTCATGCACAATTTACACATGATAAGAAGCCACAGTTATGTGGAATAATAAGGAACGCAGACCCTAGTTTTAGGCTTGGTAGTTTGTCTTCGACAACATAAATAATCTACTACCATCTTCTGTTTTGTGTTTACTGTCTTTCATTCATCCCCCTCCCCCCCCCCCCCCATACCACCCCTCTCTTTCTTCATCATCCTCTTTTTATCCTTTGGACTTGCATAAAGGAGGTTCAGCAAGGCTCATCTCCATACCTGGGGTGTTTTCTTGAACCCCCTGCCAACTGCGCTGACTGCCAAAAGATGCCGCTAACTCTACAATCAATAAATCTTCAAACACATCATGTTGCTGGACCTTGTCCATACCTCGGGAAGTCAGCTTCCAGGGGCCACTTTGAGTGATGTTGTTTTGATTTGCCTCACAGATATTTTCTGTAGGGCAAGGCAATTTTAACTATCTGTCTGAGGCATCAAAAGTAAAAAATACTACAAAGAAGAGGGCAATCAAGGATTTGTTCTATCAGGCGCTGGGATTTTGAGTCTTAACCTTGATCACTTACAAGCAGTCCACGTGTCAAACTTTGTTTTTGAAGTCGACAATGAGGTTGATTTTTAAATTCTACCCTCACTTCCTCTGGTGACCTCAAAAAGCCCACAACAAATTTTTTGCGGTCTTGTCTCTGAAGGCTGGTTGACAGTCCTCTAGAAATCTCCCAAAGCTGACTTTGATAAGAGCACATCAGTCCTTTGTTCGTGATGTCAAAGATCTCAGCAGCAGTGCACTGAGCTTTAATCAAGAGGAAGTACAAGGTTTTCAGAACCTTTTACATATACCCACCAGATTCACATTACACATTAGTGTTTGATAAGCTTTATTTCCAATGTCTGTGATTGAAATGCATTACACTTGGCTGAACTATAAGACTTGTACAAGACCTGTTGAACTCTTTTTTGTTTTTATGAGTACTGAATGCCAGGAGAGTACTATTTCCACATTTTGCCCTTTTACTGGGAGCTGTGAGAGATGGACATCACAGGATGTAGCTAAAAAATTTGGAATCCAAACCAAGTATGACATGACATTCCTGAATGAATTCCACAAATCATTCTAATTTTTTTTGTTATGAGTATATGATTACATTGTATTATAAGTAAATTATATACTGTATAAGGTTGTGAAGGAGAGCTTGTGAAGCCTTCACCTTTCCCCAAAAACCGTTTTAATTGTTTAATTGTTAACTTGTTAAATGTGTGTCTAAGGACTTCTCTTGCTAGTCTTTCAATAACTGACCTCATTTCAACTCAAATGCATCTAAACAGGTTAACTGTTTCATCGTTAATTATCTTGGGGCTGAACCAGTAAATGGCTAACAAGCCTCATTTGCGAAAGGCTTGTTAAATGCAGGTGAGTGGCTACAGGCTAGGAGGCTCACATTTATCATCAGCTTGGCTGTGGCTGGGTTTTTTGTTTAGTTTTTTGTGAGAATGATGACAAAAGTGCAAAGAGGCAAACCAATCCATTGGAGAAAAGTGAAAAGTTTTTTTTTTAAAAGCTCCCACATACAACCTGACCACCATTAATTTCAGAGCATCCTTTTCCTATTTCCTGAATTTTGACATTGTCAATAAGACATTGTTTTTGAATGAATCCAGGCCAATGTTTTTTTGTTTTTTTTTTTGTTTTTTTTAGTGAGCTAGGGCAGAGCAACAGCAATATAAAAAGCATTGCTAAAACTGTACATTAAAAAAGGTTCTCTACAGATTAAAAGCTAATTTAAAACAAAGGTACATCTTGAATAAGAACAGAAGTGTTTACTCCCCAACGGGAGTTTTCCAGGAGGGGACAGCGGTAGAGAAGGCAGGAGCGCTGATCCTAAGGATACAGCAGGCCTGAGCAGACTAGCATGAGCAGATCTTAAAGGACATGAAGTGGTGTTAGTTTCTAGTTGTACAGGGCCTTGAGTGAGAATTTGTGATCCACCCTGTATTTGGTTCAAAGTCAATTGTGAATTGTGGAAGACTAGAGTTATGCGCTGGTCGGTCAGGTTAACATGTATTAAAATCCATGCTGCAGAGGTCTGCCCATGTTGCACATACTTCAACGATAAGTCCATGGAAATGGCCCAGCTGAGAGGTGATATAAGCATGAACAAGCTTTTTTGCTGCGCTGATGAGATAAAATGGGCCTCACAAAAATATTTTTTCATGATTCCTCACATCCTGAAATCTGACAGTGGACAGATAAATCATTGGACAAACCCATCAATTAATTCTACTGGAAAGGCAAAACATCCCAGACAAATTACAGACCCCTTCAGAAACATAAGAAAATGTAGCTTTTGGCTTGCTAAACTTCCTACTGTACTGCGTCTCCTTTCAGGTTCAATTTCTCATCAGATGAACAAGATTGGATATCAATAACACCCCTGCTTGGATCACTATTGAACAATCAAGGTGTTCTCTATTCTACCTCAGTGGTCTGCTTTTTATAAGGGACAAACAAAATCACGTCCATGCTATAAAATCTCTGCGTTGGATCCAGAATTGAGGCATGGTGAAAAGCTAACAAAATCATACAGTACAAAATAACTCCGGGCACCTTAAACCTAACTGGTTTCACAATTAATAGTAACCCATTTATTTTCAGGTCCTGGCACTGGAAGGAAATAACCCCTTTAAAACATGTTTTCAACAATAACTCTTTCTTACCATTCCCAAAATTGCAACATAATTTTTCATTCCCTCACAACCAATACCACTAAGGTCTACAACGGAAAAATTCAATTAACACCTACCTGAACATCAAGAACCCAGATGTCCCCCTCTTCCCTCTTCCTGCAGTTACTTGAAATATCATAAAAAAATCAACAGTATCACATCTCAAAGATTTGTAACAAAACCCATTCCAACCGAATACACTTTATCACTATCAATTGAAAAATGGTCAAGGACCTGAACCTAAATGATCCACTGAAGCAGGATCTGCAATAACACTTTCTCTTTTACTACTAGCTGCAAATTAAAACTCATCCAGTACAAAGTACTTCACAGAATTCATTACACACAGAAATGACTGTGTCTGATGGGACTTGCCAATTCCCAGCTGTGCCAGCTCTACTTAACATCCAATACAGAATCACACATCCACCTTCTCTGGTATTGTCCACACATGGAAAGCTCATCACAAACACCCAGTAACAAATAATGTGACTCAGTATCCCATCATCATCCTCCCTCTATTTTGGAAAAAGTAGTGCTCCACAGAGGGGGTGGTGGTGTTGAGTCCAGAGAAGGATTAAAAAAACGTAGGTAAAACAGAAAGAGAGACATCGTGGACAAACAGCATATGACAGAAAAAAAACTTCATCCTATGTAGAGTGTTGTGGCTTAGTCATCAAACTGGCCACCATATCTGGGTTCATGTCAATGAACTCCAGTAGAAAATGTAAAATGTATTACAGCAATCCCTTCCCAACTGTGGCAGTTTACATTTATGCATGTGTGGCTGAGCACACCTGCAGCACATGAAACAGTTTAAAATAAAATAAAGAAACAAAGATTAAAATCACATGACCTGAACATCTATTGTCTTTATTCTTTATTATGTGCTTATTGAATGAACAGGCAACACAGTTAAGCTTTGATGACACAGCCACAATTACCCTAACTGTATTTCCCATCAACCCTTGCTATTACCTTTAGATCATTAATGCATTTATAAATTTAAATCAGGTTTATTTTAAGAAAGTAAACACAGTAGCGAAATCAAATTACCAGTTGATTGTTTCTCAGTAGGAAAGGAAGACAATTATGAAGACTAGAGAGAATTGGTGTGTTGGTGTTAGTGAAGATAGGACGAGCACCAAGATTTGGAAATGGCACAATCTAAGAGTAAACACTGAGGCAACTAGGAAACCTAAAGAGGAATTAGGTCAGAGGAAGATACCTGGAAGGAACAAGATACAAGATATTACACTACCAGTAGTAGTACACTACCATTAGTTTACTACTAAGTAGTAAACTAATGCATTTTATGTATAGTGTAATGTATGAAGTCTTCCATGAGTAAGCAGTTATCTTTCAGCTGGATAGTTGTTTTAGCTTTTCCTTTTAATATTTGACATTTCCATTTTTAGTTTCAGAATATAATTTCAGCAAGGTGGTCTCGCAACTAATTCCAAATCTATATAGTACCAGTACGCCAAACATTTTGGTCCAGCCACTCAATACAGAACAATAAAACACGGAAACAAACAGTGTATACATTCACTGTCTAAATTTGCTTATTAAGAATGGAATCCATCTGCACAGTATGACCTTTATTATTTATTTATTTATTTATTTATTATTGTTACTTTTAGGATGAAAAGGGAGAGTAAGTGATTTTCGCCAAAGCAAAATCACAAAGCATTAGCGTTGACTTCTGTCCATGGCTAATTTATAATTGGCAGTTTGTGGGTGGTTGAGCTTTAATTGAATATAATCCTTGGAAAACTAATCTCATGCATGGACCAATAGCCAGCATTTAAATGCACTGAGTGCAAAACCATAAAAATATAAATAATACACAACACTTGCAGATATGGAATCCAAAACTTTTTTTTTTTTTTTTTTTCTGAGCTCGTTGACATAGAATAAATAATCTCCCTTCTATGATAAATTTAAAATTCATTCACATTTGCATCAAAACCTTGGACACCGCCAGAATTCATAAACTGCTCAATGATAACGAAGTCCTGCAATAGAAGGATAAGACCAGGCATTTTCCCTTTGAGAGACGGCCAACAGTAATATGTATGACTCATTTGCAATGTAAAACAAGGATAATTACATATTCAACATGGAAAAGCATGGAGTCTTGAAAACAATACTATTTATAAATCACTGTCTCATTTTTATTTTAATGAGATTACACTCCAGAACATGAAGACGCTGTGCAATGAATTCACAATGCATATCAAGGCACATTTATAATATCTTTCAGTTGTGTTTTTATTTTTTTTAATCTTCCAGTTGGAAAGGGTCTTTGCTTTGTGGATATTATGTTACAGATTTCAATTTATTTTTTTTATTTTCATGATTGAAACAGTATATTTATAATTTCATCAACAGTGTATATTTCATTAAATGGGTGAGCAGAATTTCACAGGTCATGAGAAATATAGTCATACAGTAACTCTCAACTGTTTAGTTTCTACAGACTAAATAATAGCATGGCATTTCAATAAAACATTTTCAGGACTGAGCATTTAAATTTGGGTATAACGTGCTGTGACAAGTGGGTGAGGGCCATTACTTTCCACACTGATGGCTCCGACTCTCCTAGCCCACACCACGACCTCCTCCATTGGGCACACCTGATGGTAATTTGGGTTCATAAGAACCTGACAAAAGGAGCCCTCACACCTGTGCCTGGTGTAGGAGTTATGAGAATATGGATTGTGTTTTGACCTGTGCTCTGGACTGGACCATCCTTTTAGAAATTTCTCTGTTTTTTTTTTTCATCAGTAAATGCCTGGTGCATTCACTGTGGGAACTGACTTGTTATGGGCTGAACGATATTATCATATAACTTGGCATCGGGGCATGGCCTCCCTTAGGGTTATATTAACGTGCTGACATATTTCCTTGGATTTGTTACTACATAAAAAGATCTGAGCCATGCAAGATATTAATGTCAAAACTAACACAAGTCATGTAACATGCTTTATTATTCAAATGAGAATTCAAGACTGTGTGCTGATGTCATGCATGTAAAGTACAGGAAGCCCATAAGAGATAAGAGATGAGAGAGCTTTATTGTCATTGTTCAGGAAAACAAAATTACAGGCATATGAGCTAAAATTTAGCTCTTTGAGGATTCATGAAAGAGACACAAAATATGAACGCTTAATAGTTCACAGTCATTAATGTCATGCTAAAAAATATAAAATACCAAGTATAAATTAACATGAAATATCAAACCTGGTGGGTATTTCACAAAGTGGGATCAGTAACATCAGCATCACTTCAAGTTTTCATGTTCAAGTACACGAGTTAATTCCATTTTTTGCTTGAGATTAATATAACATTCAAGCAAACATTCAAGTTCAAAAAGAGAATTAAAAGAGTAAAGAAAGAAAATGGTAGACTGTTTCCAGTCCTTCCAAGCATTGAGTAACTTGTTTGTATTGTGACAGTGCAGTCAATATTTTTTATGCAATTGTCCTCGATATACTATGCTGGAAATAATTGTGCTGTCTACACATATCCAAGAAACATTAACAGTTTTTCATAATTTTATGATTTAATTCTATACATTATGCAGAGGTTTGGTTGTGTGCCCATGCTTCATCCCCTTCTTGGAGATAGCTGGGGAGAGGAGGAGGAGATACAACATGCACAGGTATCAGTATGGACTTAGTGAAGTTACAACAGGTACTGAGTATTGCTACATCGCCTACAGTGATGGCTTAAACTAAATGCCAAGCAAATTAAGTGGCACTAATCCTAATGATATCAGGAGAGGTTACTTGCTGGAAAAATAAGTCAAGCACTTCAATCTTTGGCATTTTTAACAATGATACACTGGTGATGCTAGATAATCAACATATCACATGGATACAAGGATCCTATACAGTATGTCTTCAGTGTACTGCTCAGGCCAATTGCCACTAAAAAGCTATATTGTGACAAACTCTTTTTGCAGGTTGGGATGGCTGGTATGCCATCTGCCAAGGTACAGGTGGTGTGGGATGTCCTATACCTATACATAACCAGGAATTAGGCCCTATTTTCCTATTTTAATACCCACAAAGACCCTGAAGCCTCTTACTGACATCAGGGACATTGAACATGGGACATTAGTTTCTGTCTCATATAACCACATTGGAACACAAACAATTCAAATACAACTCCATATGGCCACACAAAAAAATGACCAACTTTGGATCATTTCATAGTTTATTGCTTATCTTCTTTCTCCCTACTTTAACCTTCCTGCTACAGTTCATCATTGCAAATATTCAAGAGGGTAGAACAAAATGTCTGAATAATGCCACACTATCTTGATCCCTTTGTCAAATAAAATAGTTATTCTTGTCCATTTTGACAAAATGTGAATTATTTGCATTTCTCACAAATATTTGTTGACCATTATTCTTTTGTTGTTTTTGATGTGTGCCGGACGGTACAGTTGTGACACTCAAATTTCCTTCGGGATTAATAAAGTATTTCTTATTCTTATTCTTATTCTTAAATACCAAGTTTTAATACTAATTTCATTAGAGCATCATTGCTTTTACTTCATACCCTTTGTAGTATTAATTCATTCAAAATACTCTTAATACCACTATGCAGATCAGGCCTTTCTCGCCTAGCTCCAAGGTCAATGGGATGCCTTGTGAATAGTAATAATGTCATTTTTTTCAGGAGAATGTCTCAATAGACTAAATGGAAAGATGTGAATTCACAGAATGGGATTAATGCCAGAAAACTAGCTAGCCTTTGTAATTATTTTTTGACAATACTTGCTGTTTTATCATTCTTTCATTCGTTCAGAGAACAATGGCACCTACAATGACTTTCTAGATTATAAATACTAAAACAGGTGTGTATTGTTTTTGATAGTCACACATATGGTTATAGATTTTAAGTGTAGATATAGATAGATATATAAGTATGGGTGCAAGTGTATAATGTTTCAGAGGGAAGTGAGGCTAATTCTGCCAAGGGAGCAGGACATCAGTACAGAGCACAGCACAAACATGAAAATGGCGAAAAGAATGGGCACAGTAGTGAAACTGAGAGGGTTTTTCCACCTTTATAATTCCTCCCTTAAAACACATAATGCATTCCAAGCAAAAAGAATGGCGTGAGCTTCCAGCTATGTTTGTGCAAAGCAGGAGAGACAAAATGTCCTTGAAAGCACTCTGTTGCTGAAGATGAACAATAACAGGAACAACAAATAGCATTCACACCAAAACCATGATCATTTTCCCTCTATCATCTTCTACTGTACTGTAATTGGTACATAAAAATATTAATTCATGATGATATTGGTGCTTTTCACGTTATTCTGTGTGCTAACCAAGGGCAAAGACACATTCAGTATTTCTTAACAAAACTGAGTTGAGAAGCAGAGCTAAAATTACCAATATATCTCTATACACATGAACATCTATTTATTTCCTCCTTCCTGACCTTCACAAATGAGGAACATCCTGTGATGTGCTTGATGTATTTTGAGCCTTTATAGCTGCAGTGAGATGAATCCAAGGCCTTTTGTACCTGACCAATGGTGATTTTTTTTCCCTATTCTTTACAGCTATTTTTATTATCAGTCTTGATTTCATACACAACCACAATGCAAAGGCATTGGAGAGCTTTGCAATTCTCTAATACACCCAAGACAGAGAAGCTTCAAAACAACGGCTGCAGTAGATTTGGCAGAAGATGAAGTACTCCTTCCCAGTGAGTATTTCCAGTACCATTTGAATAAAGTCGCTTCCTGTCACCTTCTAGGTATGAACTAAAATCCCCTGTTTCTAAAACATTTCCATTTGACCTTTTCCTCACAATATGACGTCAGGCATCTGCTCCTGTACTCTCACACTCGCACTAAAAATGTGATCACACAGTAGATACACAGTAGCATTTTTTTTTTACATGAATCCTATCCTGCATGAAAGAAATAAGGACTGAACTCAGATCTCTACTTGCCACAGTATATAAACAAATGTCATTGCAGTATTAACATGGGTAATATGGAATGAACCCAGATGATCTTAGTGCTACATTAGTCTTAAAATAATATTGCAGAGAAACATGAAATCAGACATTTGTTGAGGTCAGTAGGTTTAATGAAAAATGCAAGGCTTGAATAGTTATATTAGACCCCAAACATACATCTGCTTCTGTTTGTGTATTTTTATCATTGCCATTGCCTATTCTTTGCAGGTTTCTTTCAAACTGAAGCAACCACTAGAGCACAGCTGTCAGGATCATTAAATTATCTTGTTAGTGTGGATGGTGGTATTTTTACTGCATGCCAACATAAGCATATACGGGGCTGGGGATTAGCTCGGAGTTCCTTGTTGGACTCCGTGGTGCTCCTGTGCCCTGCAGAGATACTCAATGTGTTTTAATGAATAAGCAGTTGCGGAGAGTATAAACTCCCAATCTCAAGCTGATGCGCTCCGCATCCGTGACAACACACGCGGGCTGTGTGCCATCAGGCGATTTAATCTGTCCCCCAGATGAAAGAGTTTCATTCAGTGACAGCAGAACGAGAGGAGCCCAGACAATGCAGCGGCACAGCACCTCTCATTGGACAGAATTTATAGACACAAGCTTTTTTTTCTCGCACCTCTTGTGCCCTCTCTTTTATGGATGAAAAGAGGGAAGATATGCAGTACGTAATAAACACAATTTATTAAGCCCCCTCTGAAAATACAAAATAACAGCTCTGAAACCAATGTAACAAGGGGCCTGAATGTAAAATACCACTTGGGGAAAAAATAACTTTGCTATTTACTAAATCAGATCAATAAATGTCCTACTAAATCATCATCCCAAATGTCTTTTTTTTTCTATTTTAGCTGAATTTAATTTGTGCACCTTCCAAACTGCTGAACTGCTGAAAGAAATGCTTCATGTTTGTCCTCAGTTTCCTCTACACATACAAATAGAGCCAGATCCAGTGAGGCAATGCAGTCCCCTTGGTTTTTCCATTTGTGCGCCAGTTTAGAGAAGGACGCAGGACGTTGTCTTGTGTGCATTGTCTTCAGTCCCTTTCTCACATAAGAGTTGCGGGTTTTATATTTTTGTATATTAGTGCCATGCTTTGTCCATTTCTCCTTGATCGCTAATGATGCTGACCTATAAGTGAATGTTGAGGTTTTCAGTTGTACAGTTAACACCACTCTCAGTATATGGGGCACAGAGCAGATTCATTGAGCTGTGGAACTACAAAAAAGCAGCTGCTGGCTAAGTGGATTACTATAAGATCATAGGAGATGAAATGCAATGATTCAGCAGATCACACAGGAGCTGTTTTCTTAACAAACTGCATTCATCAGGATTTAGGATTTCCATTTATCTGACCAACAAGCTTAAAGTCAGTTCTCATTATAGGCTTGATATAGACCAGCTGAAAGCATTGACAAGCCAGTGCTACCACCCCAAAGCCTCACATTATGTGTAAACAATCGGCAAATGAGTCAATGTGACAACTCTTGAGAGAGACATTGAAGTCAATTATCATTGAAAATTGGAAAATTATCTTTGTGCCTGAAAATAACCATCATTACAATTCTGTGTAGATTGCAGTGAAGTTCACTGTCACTGAATAAGAATGGAACATACGAAAGAGATAAATGGGGCTGTCCACAAGTTATAGATTTGACAAAGGAACTGTGTCAGGATCATTTGATTTTGAGACTATTATTGTACTGCTTATGGCATACACCTTCAAATGTAGCTATTAAAATCATCTTTTGTTTGTTTTATGGCCTTTTTTGGAAATGGTAAAATGGAGAGACATCGTTTGATTTAACACCCTGTAATGTACAACCACTTTCTATACAGTACATGTACCATACAGAACAAGAAATGGTAATGGGAATGGATAATGGGAAGACATGGCATTTCATAATATCTTACAATCAGTCATGTTCTTTTTCAATCCATCCTAGCTTCAACTGGTTAATAGACTGTATTTTCAGTGAATTATTGTGTACATATGATGTGAATATCTAATACTCCAAAAGGAAAGCAATGGTATTGATAGCTACATGGAGTCTGATTTTGCTCAGGACAGACAGTTCAATCAACATAGATGTACGGACAGCTTTAAAACCTGCTTGGAGACACACTTTGAAATAGAAGTGTTTTTGGGACATTATTTTTTGGGACATTATTTTACTAGAATTTACTGGTTACTGACCTGATCTGCTTCCTTAGTCACTAGGGATGGTAAGATTCACCAATTCGCACAGGTGAACCGGCATAAAAGTTTACGATGTGATTGTCCCAATTAAAAAAGTGTGCGAAGGATACAATTTGGGATGAACTTGGGATGCATTGTTTCTAACGTCTTTGCTTCAGTAAAATCCAATTTATTTATATATAATTATTAGTAGAGGCCCTATGCCTTTATTACTTAGAAATGCAACCAATAATTTGCGACCAATAATTTTATATTTAGATTGATTCCTCCTCTCTAAACTGTTTCTCAAGCGCGCTCTCTCATCTCCACTGCTGTCAGTGGCCGATTCTTGTCAAGTGTCTGGATGAGTCACAGATTATCACGGAGGAGGAGCTACACATTCCACTGAATTGCTACAAATCAATTGTTTGGCGACACTTTGTATTTTTCAAGAGAGAGGGATGACAAGACGCATGCAATTTGCAAAATATGCCATGCCATGCTGCTATAAAGTACACAGGCAGCACGAATAAAATCAAACTACCTGTACCATATTGAATTACATAGTATCATATTCTTTTGCATTGCATCGTATCGTGTTGAATCACATTGTGTTGAATCAAATTGTTTCGAGTTGCACTGCATTGCAATTGGAGTGTGTCATATTGTATCACATTAGTAGTTGCTTCATATGTATCCTTAATGTATGGGATCGTTGGCAATGCATCAAGATGTGTATCGCATTGGCCTCAGTGATGGAGATGCACATCCCTATTAGTTACCCTATCACTGGCATTTCACCAGCTAGCAATATTAGAATGTAAGCATTCACATTTGATCATTCTACTGTATGTTCAATTTCTTTGCTATGGCTCTACTTTGAACCACAATGGCTATAAGTGGTCATGGCAAATATCATTTCCTGCAGGCCCCTAAGGGTCCACTTTGATGGCAGCATTTCTAGCATCTTCAGGAAAACTCTTGAAGATTTTCACCGCCAATCTCCATGTTACCAAGTACTCTTTGTCATTTGGGACACAACCAAAATGCCTGCTGAATGCTTCAATGTACTTCATTTCAAAAGCTCTTTATTTATTTTTTTTTTCCTGCAGGTGCCTTGCTGGAACAGAGCCGCAGCAGGTGCGCATCTCATGAAAATGTAAGGACAACAGAGCTGAAGCAATATTTTATACAAGTGGCCAAACTACGATTTGGTTGTGATGATAAAAGCTTTGTGTGCGCAAGAGCTTTATCCTCCTGGCATTCCAGCTCTCTGTTAGCTATATAGGACCAAAGCACTCAGAGCTAGGGGGGACAGCGAAATGGTTTCAATCATGGCAATAATTAGCTGAATCGTGTAGTTAAGTGCCTGGCTGGAACAAAAGCCTGCAGACACTGTGGCCCTCAGGCAGAAGGGTGGAGAAGAACCTGGCGCACGTCTTATTTTAGGATCGACATTCACAGCTTGAGTGAAGAATAAACCCTTACACGTCAGCACAGATGCTCCTTTTGACTGACAGCCACAGATACTGTGTGTGTGTGGGGGGGGTGGGGGGATATGTTATTGACATATAAAAACATTTTTAAAAATTGCTCTCAGGCTACTAAAGACTGGCTCCTGTCCCAAAACACTTGGAGGGTAAAATGCATTTCAAGCCTCCTCAGCCACTAATTATTTTATGAAACTCAACTATGGTTGACCTCATCCCCTCACAAAACACTTTCTTTGGTCAATCTAATTCAAGGCTGATTCATTTTAATGCCACAGCTTTTCACTTGATAGTCTGACTAACACATTTAAACTAGTGTTACTTCCCTTTCATTTCTTGGCAAGGAATGGCATTTGTCATTAATTGCATTGACTACTGAATGAAAAACTAAGCACTTTTGTCCTAATTAAAGGTTGACAACAAATTACTTTGTAGTAGACTTAAAAGTTTCTCTGTATATTCTAACAAATACTGTTTTTTTTTTTTTAAGTTGGAGATCCTGCATTTCTATACATGACCCATACATTTGAGACAAAAGAAAATAAGACACAGACTTTTATCTTATTGTATTATAAATGTGTGAGGGTAGGGTAGGTTGGGGTGAATATGTGTTGTATTATCTTATATTGGGCACTGAGACCTGGCTTTAATACTTTATTCAATAATGATTAAGTGACACCTAAGACTTTTCTCAAAAACATGTATGTCACTTCATAAATAAGTTCTACTGAAGAATTGATTCAACAAAGGTATCCCATTGCTGCAACAATGATTTCTCAGTCACTCAGAGCAACTTAATTGTCTGGTCACACAATGTTGTTATTTTCTCCCATGTTAGAATATTTAAAACAAGATTCAATGTCTGAAAGATGTTGAATCTGATATTAAATAAAAGGTCATTATCATTGAACTATCATTAGACTCTTTACAACTGAGATAGAAGACAAAATGTTGCCTTTGATGTCTGGCTGTAGTCCATAAGAATGGTAAAAGGACATGATTTCTTTAAGTTCAGACCATTTATTGTTGTGATGGTGTTAATTGGGTGAGGTTCTGGACACAGGGTAGTTACAGGTAATTGTGTCTCAATGGAAACATTTCATGATTAATCTCATGGAGTACAGCAATATTATTGTCACATCAATATCTCTAAACCAGCTATTTGCAAATCCAGTACTGGTTTTCATAGAATGTCAGGAGTTTGATGATTCAATTTATAACAATCACTGCTAATGGTGCACATGATAGCCATAGAATGAGAATAAAATTGTACCCTCTGTGTTTGTACAGAGTTTGATTTTACATTTTGTAGAAGTTTAGATCCTAAGCATTGCCTCAGAGTCAGATGGTTACCAAAAGCCTTAAACCTTATTTCACAATAAAGTAAGCAGATTCCAATGTCTGTCTATTCAAGGAAAAATGTCCAAATGGGGGTGGGGTCAGGGGTGGTTACAGGTATTTTGGAGTGGATCACCATTGTAAGGGGGAAAAACACCAACAGGCAGACACTCAATAATATTAATAATAATAAATAATAATAATAATAGTAGTATAGTCAATCATCCAAATCATCTTAAACCTCAACACAGGTAATGTTGTTGTGCAGAAAGTGTCCTAACACTTGCGTGTCAAGGTTCCACCCATATGCATCAGAAGTAGAGAAATGTATGCTGTCTATGCTGCCTGAAAGGGCCATGACAACTCAACCTCATGAGAACCATTTAGGCAACTATTTTAAGGGAACAGCAGATTTCTTTTGTGTGTAGTGTTTAGGCTTGCTTAGTTCCATAAATATCCTGTCGATATCAAAACAAGCATATAGTTTATTCCAGATTTATTAAAGGTTCTTTGACAGCAACAACTTGAACAGAAGGATATGTCTTTATACGTTTGGCTGCTTCTGAAAAACTTTGGCTTGAATAAGCCTTGAAGTTCCACGTGAAACCCCAATGAGTCAGAATAGTTAAGCAAACCTACTGTAGCGAAACAAAACATATACTTGTACCATTTGATATTTATCATGGAAGAATAAAATCATACAAATATTTTTAGAGGCCACATTGCATTGTGGGATTGGAAATGTCCATTAATCAGATAGCAAAAACCAGGGGGTTCAGATTCCAGGAAGACAAGTTTAAATTGCCTTTGCTATATGAAGCCATTTAAAAATGCATGAGATTTGAATTTAAATGGCAAGAACACTCAGCACTCATTTTCTGTTGCACATTAAAAGTGTGAACATTCTAGGAGTACTTGGAGTTATTATTTAATGTAGCTATTATTTATTTAGCAATCTTCAGCGCTTGCATCTACTGTGGAAGTAATACAAGCAACAAGTAATATTAGTCTTCAAATAGGCAAATGGTTTGTGTTCTTGATTTATGGATTCAATTTTGATCAATGTTTGATCACATTATTGTTATTTCCTTTAATGGAACAAAGCTTTCATGTGTTTCAAGGGTTGTACAGTCTGTCAAATGGCTATAGCGAGATATATTGCATAAGATGAAATCTATTACATCTGTTATATTGCTTCTGCATGAAGGGCATGCCTAAAATGTTTTAATTTTCTGTGAACACCATTACTTAAAACAGCATATTTTAAGCCTGACAATTAACTAATAGTTGCATCTGCTCAGGCCATCCCGAAATAATCGACCCTGAAATTGCGTGTAGTATCAAATATCACATTATCTTAGGAGGATTGCAGAGCAAAAATACCCCAGATGAAAATTCATGGTAGCACAATGCATTATGGGAATGCTATCCAGCACATAACTACCTTTCATTTACATTTACATTAATTAATTTGCCAGATACTGCTATCCAGAGTGACTTACAAGAAGAACATTCAATCAGGTTAGGCACTCAACCACACTGAATAATTAGAGTCATCCTGAAATGCACTGCTATTGTGGGAAACACTGCAGCAATGGGAGTTAATGCTGTCATAGGGTGCGTGACCTTATGCTACTGCTGCCAGTTTCTAGCCACCAGGTTTGAATCATCACAACGCATTTACCACTGAGCTTATGACACTGCAAAAGCTTGAAGTCCAACCAGGCTTTTATCTTTTTTTTAACCATGATCCATTTTACAACTGCTAGCTTCTATTGCAGGGGAGAGGGGTCAGTGTTTGGAGAGGCCAGAGACAAGGTGAATAGGTCCACACTGACAGTTGTTTGGAAAATTTCAATAGACCACTTGGACAAGGGTAGACAAGGGAAAATGGTTTGTCTTGTAGAACAGTGACCAATGCAATACGCAATGGTATTTTTGGTCATACGGTATTCCACTGGCCTGAATATTTTTCACATTCAGTCTTCAGCCTCTCCTCCCCTTCTCCACAAATTTTAAAATATTAAATTTCACCAAGTTTACGAAACTGCTTAATTTCATCCCTTTACAGAGTTAGTAGAGAAATGAATTTTTTAAAAGCCCTAACCACAATTTCTACAGAAAACACTTTCTTTCTGTGCATACCATGTACATTTACGTTTGTCTTGTGTTGTTCCTATTTTCTTGTGAGCTTGTTTTTGACAAGCTATCTATAATACGTTCAATACTGTACTGTACCTAGTTCTTCTAAATGACTGTGAGAAAAAAAATCTAAAAGTTCCTTTAACCTCTTGGTACCTCACATGTCATTTTGAGCACATGTGCAATAATATTGTGTAATGGTACATGGTACTGTATGAGTTTGTGGTGGTCATGAGTTTGCAATGACTGACAGACAAAAATTGCTGCAGGTCATTGAGGTAAAGTCCATACAGACAGTGGCAAGCCTGTCTCATGGATATCTATATACTTATTTCTTTACTGATAAACGTTTTACCTACTTTTTATCTATGCTCTTGTAATCAGATAGATATTGCCTAAAACTGTGGAATGAAGAAAGATATAAAAAGAAATGTTGTTATATGATTACATAGCTATTTTAAATATTGTCTGAAGGACTTCCAGAAGTTTACTCTAAAGGGCATAATGTTAGTTACATTTTGCTTGATTGGTTTTATGAATATGGCAGTATATAAATTATGCATGTGTCTGTCTTTGTATGGTCCTTGATAAAGGTGTTTGTAGGCTACATGACAAGAGTCCTCTTTTCAAAATATGTCCACTGTAGTCTCCCAAAACAATATAAACATTAAATCCAGAGTATCCATTATGACATGTACCATATTTCCTCCTCCATTGCTCAATTTTGGCCCAATTCTATGGTGTGCTGTTTGGCTGTGGGAGACACACAGCAAACCAGGACACCACAGAAGTGACCTCATGCGATGTTAGATTTTGAAATGCATTGTGATCAGTTTCAGAGTCGAGCATACTCAGTATAACATGTAATAACTTGTTTGTTGCATTAGGTTAATTGCTCACACACTGTATGTTTATTTCACTTATCACGCTGAACTGGTCCTTAACAGACCTCTGACTGTTAGCTCTTACTTATAAAACTGACTGAAATCAGAGCCATATCAGAGTACGATTGATCCTTCAGTGGATGCGTGCAGCTCTGCCCTTGAAGTTGAATAGTCTCTCCCTCCCTGCTGTGAGCTCATCTCATTGCCGTCACACCATTTACCTGTCTGAACTACAGAGAACAGCAATTGTGTGGAAATAAGAGTAGATAGCACTCAAGTCCACCCTTTAAAAAACTGGTTTCAAACACAGTAGGTTAGGCAGAATTTGCAGTGCAAACCATAGTATGGTGTGGTTACATGTGAATGACTGTCCATATCATATTATTTTATGTTTGTCTACCAAACAGCTGCAAATTGCTTTAACATGGATGGGTGCCATTCTAGTGATTAATCTTAGACACACCATAAACAGAGAAGAAATAGACCCTACATTCCAAACAATTTTTCATTTATCATTGGAAATTGTCACTGAAACATATGATACAGGTACTAGGAATGAATTTGCAGGAAATACTGTTTTCAGTTCTGGTTCAGCGTTTTGGATGAATCTGTTTAAAACTGAAATTGACTACCTGTATCCCATAATTCCACATAACAAAAACCACGCTTATTCAGGAGAAGTACAGCTGTGATCTCCTAGGGTGTGTGTGTGTGTGGGGGGGGGTGGCGGGGGCGTTGGTAGTAGAAATTTAAGAAAGCTTTGTCATTATACATTCAGCAAAGCACAGAATTGAAGGTTGCAAGCTGTGCATAAATGTGTGTTTATAAGTAGAGATAGCTGAGGCGTGTCAGCGGTACGTGAAAGAGATGGCTATGAGGCCTCTCTGCATGCAGGCAGTCCTGAAGCTACAGACTATAAAACCAGGATCTTCCCTTCAAGGGAAAGCCAAGCCATTCTGTTCACCATCAAATAAATAAGCTTACAGTCTTAAATGTTTTCATTTTTCATTAGTTTGTTTAGCCTTATTTTAAAATCATTTCCTCTTCTGTGCACTTTGAGATACTTCACTTGTTAGGCTATTGATGAAAAGTTGAGAAGGACAGGCTGCTGTTTTGTGGTTTGGGTTAGATGAAGGGTCTTGTTACTATGGTTATCTCTTTGTGAAACACAAAAGTCAATGCAAAGATGGGCCGGGAGCCTGCTTTCAGCAAACATGCCGTCATTGCATTTGAAGTGCTATTGTAGTCTACATGATCCAGGGCATGGAGTTCAAACAAATACTGAAATTTGACTTTCATTAACCCCACTCATTTAGATAATTTTGTTCCCTTTATTTGTCTTCACTAATTATATTTCCCATCACTTGCCACGCCAGCAACTCTGTTCCTTTCATCCATAATTCACTTAAACAGTACTCCATGTCCTCCAAGCCACAGTGCAATTAATTAGTCTTTTTATTCATTAAAAGCAACACTTTTATAAGACCTTCATGTTTTATTTTTGTTTTAATTACCCTCTCTTTTGGCAGGCTGTGTCATTTTCAAAATGTATTGAAGATGGCCCTTACAGACACCCAATTAAAAGAAGATGTGCTCATTAATTTGTGTGCAGCAAAAAGTGGTGAAAGCTACTTCTGAATATTCTATAGAGAAATAAATATAACTTATACCCCAAAAGAAAATTCTGAGAGTGGATATAAAGAATTTGAATAAACTCTACAATGAATAAAATATGTACATCAATATGTAACCACAAAAAACATGGAATAATATTCAGGAATGTCTGCAGTTTTCTTGCTCAGTTTAATGGTCTTGCTTTGATTTAACACTGTCTTTATTATTATATGCTCTGGGTACAACTAACAAGTGCCCTCCTTATAGACATATCATTTTAAATTGATGCCCACGCTACACTGTATTCCTTCTGAAGTCAGGCAGGCTTCCTGTTTTTCATATTTGTGTACAGACTATGGCATTATCAGATTAAATATACATCTTTTTTTCCACGGTGTGTCTAAAGAACCTCATGCAATAGAGTTTACTCCCATAGAAAATCTTTCATGCAAAAAAAAAAATCCTCCTGATTGCTAATTGTGCCCTTCCCACCCCACTTTCTGTTTTATTTTCTGCCTTTTGCCTGACAGAGCAGGGTGTCAAGCAGAACCTTAAATGCTGAGCTGCACTTACAAATCACATACTTTGCAGCTCACATTAATTGTGTCTTAAGTAGCAATAAACACACCAGTAAAATTTCTCAGATGGCCTCATTGGTGAATTTATTACTTGCCTTCAGCAAGATTTAATTATGTGGATGTTCATTCATTGCCAAACTACTTGTCTAGTCATCGTTGCAGGACTTCTGTCTTATTATGTGTCTGACATTCCTACGGAAGTTGAAGCTGAGCAGAAAAGGCCTGCAATGATTTGTGCCGTTATGACATTCCTAAATAACTTTAACAGTTTGGGATGGCAGCGTGGAGTAGTATTTGGGGACTTTAGTGAACAGAAAGTCTCAGGTTGGAGCCCGGGGAGGAGGAATAAATAGCCAATGGTATAAATAGATCATTTAAGTTCGTAAAATGTAAGTTGTCCCACATGAGGGCCTCAGCCATGTACTGTGTGTCACTTTGTATTGTGTGAAGGCCTGGTGATTCAACATCTCCCCAGGCCCACAAGCGACGCCATATAAACTGACTTTTCATCCCCCCCCAACAGTTGGCACTGCCTGCTTGATGTGGGCTGCACTGAAATGAGCTCCATCAGCAATCACGGGAGGGAGGCTGATCAAAGCAGCCTCACCCATCACCATTCTTTTGAAGCTGCAGGAATGAAAGACGCCATTAAAACAAAGTGAACTCGCGCTTTCATACTTGTTTTCACATTAATTTGGTAAAGCAGACACTCTTAATTTTTTTCGCCTCCCATGGGGGCAAGGCTTCAGATTGGATATTTATGTGCCGAGGCGAAACGTGGCATCCTCCCGTGTAAGAACTGAGGCAGGATGAAAGTGTCAGACACATCTGGTAAACTGCAAAGCTGGAGTTTTCCTCAGAAGTCGAGAAGCTATTTTGTTTGTGTGTTTGAATTTAATATCTTCCAGTCACTGCAAGGCGGCACCCGTGCGCCAAATTGTTCAGAATGTTTGATCCCGCATCTCAGTGTACCTTGGAAAGTTTTCCGCGACACTCGGCATAAATGAGGTACAAATTACCGAGTGTCTGGGAAGTTTAGTGCAACTTGAAAAACAATCCTTCAGGAACTATTCTAATTTTAAAAGCATGAGTCATAATGCATTCCATGCATATGAATAAGAGGAAGTGTCCTTGATCCAAGTCTGTTATGCTTCCACTTTGACAAAGGCCTGGATTTGATCCTACCACATTGCAGCTTGTCCTTATCATTGAGAAATGAATTCAAGGAAATGATACCATTTTTTGATTACTTCAAATAACATGAATTCAGTGGCTGCTGAAATTAATGAACAAGCTATACAAGCAATAGAAGAAAGTAAAAATGGTGCATATTATATTTCTATGAGAAAATAACACACAGGGAAAAGTGTATATTCTCAGTTTTATGGAGATGTGGAGAATTTATAAATCAGTGTGTGTAAAAGCCATCAACATTGTCTTAATGGAGTATTCATGTATGTATATTCCAAAAAGTGGATGTTTGAATGTCCAGGATAAAGGATGCTTGCACATCCCTGTACAAACATGCCTGTATGTACAGTACCAGTCAAAAGTTTGGGCACACCTGATTAAAACAATAGGAAACTTGTAGTGAAATACATTTTGATCTACAGACTTATGCTTAAATGCTTGAAATTTGTCTCTTTGACAAATATAAATAGTGAAACTGATGCCTATGTATGATTTTTTTCCCCCAAAAAAATAGTAAAAAATATTTTTAACTATAAAAAATAAGATTTTTGATTTAACACTTTTTTGGTAACTGCATAATTCCATTTGCATTATTTCATAGTTTTTATATTATTCTAAAATGTGGAAAATAGTAAAAAAAAAAAAAAAAAAGAATCAATGTTGTGTCCAAACTTTTAACTAGTACTATATGTCCAGAGGAGTAGATGTGACATTACAGTTTGTTAATTCCTGTAGCCTCACAAAGAAGAGATACACCTCAGGTTATTTCAGCAAAAACATCCTCCAGATGACTTGCCTCAGGGAGGTCATCCTCCTTATAAACACATGGCAGTCTCTTTTATCAGACTGAACTAGATGCCACAAACACTTTCATTGACAAAATTCCTTCAGAAGTACATCAGACATGGTTAATCAATATTACAGAACATCTTCTTGTTTACTAGTAGGGTATAGACATCTCCAGCAGAAAACCAAAACTGTTGCCCAACCACTGTCTGATGTAGCCATCACCCCTGTTCCAAAGCAGTAATAAATCCCTTTGCACCGAAAAGTCAGTTCAAAGGTTTGTGTTCTCAGAAAGGGGAAGTAAACAGCTGCATAGACCGGATCCAAACATAAGCGCAGAGTCCATTCGGTCCAAATAATTTCAAACATTTGGTTTGGATTCCAGGAGGAACAGTTTGTTTTAAATTGGAGGGAATATTTGTGCTTTTCTATAATGGGAAAAAAACATTCAAATTGTATGATTGTTTCCCTGCTGTGTTCACTAACCAACAAAGCTTCACTCCCCTTGAAGTGGAAGGCCGTATACTGATATTAGCATTCAGTTTACACTAGGTACAAAAGTCACTGAATGCAATGCTCCCAGTATACACTGATAGGACAGGCAGGGCAGGCACAAGTGTTGCATGTATTGCCACCCCATTGTGTAATTTTTTTGGTAATAAAAAAATTCAACACAGAAAATGTGATATCCATATGACTTTTTTACTTCTGTGTTGTGTTAATGTGTTGAATCCAACCAATAAAGAGAGAAAAGATCAGACTGTCATTACTGGGCAAAATGAAAAAAATGGGACGTCTATAGGAATAGAGAATGGGGAAGTAAACAGGGTCAGTATATCAACAATGTAATACAAAATGACCAAATGTAATGCAAAAGTCAAACTGTTGGATGAATAATGGCTGTTTTTGCCTGCTCACATATTTACTCTGATACAAGGACCTTTGGGTTCTTAGGTGCTTGCCTGACACTTACACACCCTATGTTTGCTTAGAGGAAGGAGCTGTTGTCCTGAGGAATTTTTAAAAGATTGCCTTTGGATTACCAGGGGCTGCAGGTGTGTCCCTTTCCAACAGAGTGAGCTTTTTAGATGCAGGACAAAGAGTTTCCAAATGAATGAAGGTGTTTCTAAATATACTTCACCCAACCAGAGGCCGGATGAGTAAAAATTGCAGACAGAGTTGCCACAACCCGTTATTGTGACATTTCTTTCTTTTAATAGCATTGGAATTAACAGGCATCATCTGACCTGAATGAATTGTAGCATTTGGTTCAATGATTGTAAACATATTGTCATAGCAGTACATAAACCAACAGTACATACAGTATATCGCTTAAATATGCAGAAAGCATTGAAAACCTAAATGTGTTAAATAGAATTGGTTCCTGAACTAGATCATAAAATGCAGAGAATGTGTATATTTGTACACGAAAATGAAAAACACTGTGTGATGTGATTTCAAAACACTGGTATTTCTGAAATGCTTTAAAAATGCATCATTTACATTCCGAGTGATAGACTAATCAGAGTATTACCCAAAAGAAGCTGTATGCTTGGATTACACAATTCCACAGTCAACCTGTTAACTTACTTGCTGTATAACGTACAAGTACTGTTTTGTTATATTTCCCTGTATTTCTTTGTGTGTTTGTATATGTAGTTGTGATTCATACCTCTCATCTAAGGAATGATTCTACATAACATGACTTTATGCAACTGTTGAAAAAAAAAACAATTTTTGCAAAACAACGTTGATGCTGAGTGTTTTAACCCCATTTGATTGACACCCAGGTGGTTTGTTTTTCAAATTCTTATTACCGATTAAAAACAGTAACTGGCATGTACCCAAATCTGACTCACTGATATATAAACAAAATGCAAGCTGTAAATGAAATCTTCATTCCCAGTGTGAACTGAAATGTTGAGGTTAAATGAAAGTTTAGTTAACTTAATTTCACTTAATTTAATTAGTATCTGGTTATTGTTATTCAGTTTGCTATTTAAAATAAAAATGTCAAAATATGTCTTGACAACTACATTTGAACATAATATGTCACAGTCAAGTTTTCAGGTAGGTACATTTGTATTACAACAATCCCACACATACTATCAATTATCGCATACACGATGTGAAGAAGTGAACTAAAATATCGAAACAGCAGTTGTTGAATGGCATTTTTAGTGTTAATACATATGCAATCAATCTTTGTGTGACCGAAATACAAGGGGTATGCCCACATGCGTAATCTGCACATTCATCGTCATCGTATGGCTTTCACACCTCTAAAATCTGCACATTACAGAATTACAGAAGATACAGAACCTCACAGATTTTTTTTTGAGAGTTAAATTTGCATTGTCTCTTTTTTTGTTAGACTTTGCATGCTTCCTGTCTCTTATCTGAGCAATGATTTTGAAAGTAAGTGTCAGGAAGGACTTGGGGAAAGTAGAGCAGCTAGACTTACAAAGCGTGGCCACTCTTCTT
Source organism: Megalops cyprinoides (assembly GCF_013368585.1). Lineage (NCBI taxonomy): Eukaryota > Metazoa > Chordata > Actinopteri > Elopiformes > Megalopidae > Megalops > Megalops cyprinoides. Next base: position 20,646,537 of record NC_050593.1, read on the forward strand.
TATATAGCACCAGCGCTGTCCAGAATATTGATCAGGTTGCCGTATAGAATAGTCTATGCCTCTCTGTCCTTGGGAGGGAGAAAGATGGAGGTATCTCTGCTATAAATGCACACATTTGGCAAGCTTTTATACAGAGCTAATGGGTAAATAGCTTCTGATATTTCAGTCGCTGCAGCTGGTCTCAAACGGAAATATGCATAAATTTTGTAATGGTATAGCACCACCTCTTCTGATACCGGCTATAAATATGTTTCGTTTTCATTTTCAGGAAATATTTTCACTAAAAAGTAAAATAGAGGAGTCACATCTCCCAGTTAGTTTGTTCTATACAAATGTTGTGCAAACATTGTTCTCTCTCTCTGTCCATGTCTCAACAACAAAGCTCTTAATGCATGTACCACATGACATTACACATAGCATTCCATTGTTTGTGAGCTCCAACTATTTATATTTCATGAGTAATAAAACAAGATTTTAGAATTTTGTGTAGTATCTATGAATGTCACATGATTTATTCTGGACACTGAGAGGCCAAAGTGGAAGCACTGAACAGTACCACTCTAAACATATGAATGACAAGTTTTGCAAAATTGAATTTTCCTTCCAGTAACCCCTACCTGACAAATTCGGCAATGACAACAGCTGAAGCTGTTTATATTGTGCCAAGCCAAAGACCATTGCACAATCATCTACACCAAGGAGACTTGTACATATTTCCCACTGTCCCATTAGAGCCTTGCCATTCTATCCTAGGTCGATTTCGGAAGCTCACGTCGAGTCAAGTGGAGCCATAAATGGCCTCACTTCTCTGCTGATGCTGGCTCAACTGAACTGGTGCCAGAGGCGGGGTCACGACAACAGCTGTGTGTCAGCTCCATTCTGCTTTGTTATTCCCACCCAGACCATCTTCAGACCTCAGAAACATACAGCAACATGTAAAAAATTGTGTATTAATAATAATAAATTTGATTGAACAATCTGTGTTCCATCCAAGTCCTTTTATAAAGGAGCAGGGTATATAAGCAGATATTATGCACGTCTATCCCCGTCCTCTTGCTTTATCAGCAGACCTCTGTCTTTGCCCATTAATTGACCTGGGTTATTTGAGTACTGTTTGTTGTAAATTAGACTTTAAATATTTTCACGGTATGGTTATTGGTGGGTTGGACACTCATTGGCCTTAGCCACAGAAAGATACTAAATATACCCAAGGTAGGAAGCTCATTTAAAATTAAATGAAAATCAGCTTTATTGTTCTACTGAGTAAAGCTTGTTTGTTTGTCTGTAGGTGATTTGCAGAGGCCTGCACCCCTGTGGGCTTTCCTCAAAGAATGCCCCAGTTGTTGGTTATTATAGGGTGTTTACATGATTACAGGTTGTTGGAGAGTACTTTATTATCATTGCAATTCCCTGTTTGGCTGATTTAGAGGGTTTGTGAATTCGAGTGTGGTTCTTGATAAACAATGTACTGTAAGTCTAAGTTTAGTGTTTGTTTTCTTTCTTTTTATGCTGTAGTCCCTGCAACCTCAGTCACAGAGCATTACATTTGTACAGGACCACTTTGGTTAGTTTGGTAAAAGCACACCTTTATTCCTTTGTTGTTTATCTTTTTCATTTGCTTTTTCATTTTCGTTGAGATTAGTTACTGCAGCTTTCCTTTTGCCTAATTTGTTGGGAAAAAATGGAAGAAGTTGCCTGTCATGGCTGCATGCTCACATCCTGTCCAAAAAGATGGGCAATAAGCCCTTGAAATAAGAGGTCTTTATGCTATCAAACAACAAGCAGTCAGGAACTTCTTAGGTATGGTTTTGTTTCCCTCACAGAGCCCCAGACCCTACAGAAGAGCATGTGCCTATTAGGCAGAAAGACACCTGCCTACCCTATCACAGTACGGTGCTATCAGAAGTCACATTAAGTAGGTCAGGTTATCAGGAACAGTAGAATTCCTTACTCCTCTTTCATCATTCTGGTCCATGTGCAGTACATCTTGCTGAGGATTTAAGTTGATTAGGACAAGTCAGTGCAAAGACGCAATCGCATGTCTTCCCATAATTGAAGAATTGTTGGATTTCGAATAGGAGCAAATGCATTTTCTGCACTTGATCTATCTTCCAGCTACAGTCGAGTACTACAAGTAGAGGCCACCTATCGCAAGACCATATCAAAACACTTTGAGCTCATTAATCTTAGTCTGAATAAAAAATCTGAATAAATTCTGTGAGTATCTGCTGGGAAACAAAAGTGTAGTGTTCACTAATAGCCTCCTCAGTCCTTCTAAGACTGTGCACTAGGGAGCCTTTGAGCAGACACGAGCAGCATAATTGTCAGCATTTAACCTGGACATGGTCCTGGTCAGGTGAATGAGAATGCTGACTCCCTGCCCAGGTAATCGATCCCTTGAGGATATTGATACAGTTACTCCTGAGCCCGAGGAGCTATAGCAACATTACCAAGACCTGCGCAAGGGCCATAGCACCACTCGAAGCATAATGCATCTGAAGGAAAATCAATGGTAGGTTGATACAAAGTTCTCATAGCCTACCCACACAATATTTAAAATTATTATTATATGTAATGATTAAATCCTTGCTAATTTTAAACCGGTTTCTTTCTACCAGAACCATACCAGTAGGTTTTGGGAGCTGAAACAATATTTTCTGATTTCCAATAGACTATTTAGTCTTGTTTTAATTGTGCTAAGGAAAGGAGAACAATACTCTGGCAGGCTCTTAAGAATCTGTATTGTATTTGTCGAGAGACTCAAACTATGACAGCTGGTGCCCCATCATTTATACTCATTAATGTGAGGGAGCAACAAAATGAAACTAAATTCAATGAAATATTCAATGACTACATCATTCTGAATTGTCATGTATATAACTTTGGTGAATTGCAGATGACACGTATGCTATTCAATTATTTGCCATTAGCTGCAACAGAAATTTGTGGGAAAATATGGCTTCTTTGAAAACTGCCAGATATTTTTTTTTTTTCTTTTTACATGCAAGGACAGGTGATTACTGTTTGGTATCATGTATTTATTTTCACATACAAATAAAATGTAACATTTCATTCATCATTAAAGTTTACAAGTAAACATCATTTTACCGTATAGTGTATTTTTTAAAACAATGTTGATCATAATCCACATTGTATACAGTGGAAAACTTCACTTTGTGAGGGAGTATAAACACTTTATTGAAATGAGAACATGACAAAGATTCTTCACATATCCAATTTTTGGCATCTAGTATAATAAATAAAAGTAAAAGTAAAAGCTAAGGGACAGAACTCTTTCGCTCAAGACAGGTATCATATTGAATAAGATATGATTTTGAATAAAGTCTGTACAAATGGTCTTGTGAATAATGAATAATCTTATTGTTACTTGGAAAGTTCAGTGAATAAACAGTCACACTGTGTTCCTAACTTAAAAGAAGGTATGATGTGGTATTTTCTGTCTGCCGTTCATCACATGATTTTTATAACTAGTGACTGAACATATAAATAATTGATAAATAATTCACTGATAAATAATAAAAGATGATAAAAGACTGATAAATAATTTTGATTGTGGATAGATACCATTAAAGAGAGTGGGGTTGATATTGTTTGGTATGCTACAGATGCTGCTGAAGGTTATTTAAGCCAGCTGGTGAACACTGAAAGCAGGTGGTGGAGTGATAACATGTGATTTACATGTGTTCCCTTCAGGTTGGGAAGGGAAGTAGTTTGTTTACTACATTTGCATCTTCCTCTGCATTTTATGCACTACAAAGAATGTATGTATTCATAAATTCATGGGGTATTATCAATGTATTGGATAATTGGGAGTATTATGTTTTGTTTGTCTGGGAATGGTCTGTTGGGATCTTCTGATGGTTGGAGTTAAGGAGCTGGGGTATCTATATTCTGCCAGAGACACTTTCAGGCTCGTCTTTCACTTTTTTGAAAGTTTTTAGGGGTTTTTAGGGGGTGCTCTTCTGGTTTAATCTCTTGAAACTGATCCTGCAGGGTAATGTCTATCCTCTGGCGATCGTGCTAGCTTATGATAATGTTTGCAATTTTTGCATTTGTAAACTCAGTTGTGTCCCGTTGGGGTTGGTTGATTAATTACAAATTTAGTAGTTTTTGAATGTTCTGGTACTGATCTGAATGTGTTGTGTCGTTAGACTGATCATACAACAAGACTACATTTTTTCTCTACTAAGGCCTCAGTAAAACCAAACATTTTTTGAAAAACAGTTTGGATCTACTGCATTGTCTTGAGTACATCCCTTGGCCATGTGCCTCTTCACAGTCCAGAAATCTTTTCATATTGTCAGGATTGAGAGATCACATGTGTTGTCTATTCTGTAATTACTAAATATTGCAGGTGTTTACATTTAAGTACTGATGACAGTCACAATCATGCATGGTGATTCTTTGAGGAGCTAATCTGTCTGTGGAACGAAATTAAACAGTTACCCATATAAACCCTTAAAGTTTGTTGATAATTTGCATGTTTTTGACATGATATTTTTGACTGATATATCCACAGAAACTGTAATTATTATTATAAAACCCATATTATACTATATATGGGGTATATACTCCACTATATAATTTAGTTCTCTGAGTTTCATACAGACTATTTGGACATACAGGTCTCTTTTTTCTGTAAATTCTTTAATAAGTTAAGGATCAGTGTCATCAACGTATCCCCAATGTATGCTTGTCTATTATACAGAGGATTCATGCTGTCTATTTTGAATTCAATGGCCTCTACTATTTTTAGTATGACACATTCGGGCCTTCAAGAGACCCATTTCAAAAAATATTCAATGCTGAGCATTCGTCTCTTCACAGATTTGTAAGCATGTGTGTGGAGGCATTCTGCTCTCATAAATTGCATCGTAAGTCTTTTAGCTAAATGGATAGAAAACTACAATGAATCTCTGATTGAAAGCTTTTTTACCACAGAAACTCTCCCTGCAGTTCCTTGCTGTCTGTTTCACTTAAATTCTCCATTATTTACAAAAAGCGTGTCACCATCTGACACTATAAAAGCAATTAAGCTGTACAACAGTAACCTGAGCCCAATACTGAGCGCACCTCCCCTCTGTAAAGGAAAACAGTCCAAGGGCTGTGATGTGATTTCAACCCCTTTAATTTTATGTATTTTAGATTAGGAAAATCAAATAATGTTCGGAGGCCTGGCAAATCGAATAAAAGGGACACACTTAACACCATCACCGGATGTTAATGCAAAGTGACATCTGCCCTTAAGTGTTGATTGACATCTGCCGTAATATAATGTCATGCTTCCTTTGACGCATTCAGTGTGGCTTTTCAGCCCATGTCAGTGACAGCTAAGGATGTCTTTTGAAGCGGCTTAAGGACGTATGACTTTCTGTGCCAGGAGTAGGCCACTTCAGGACAGCTATCCATCAGTTGTCTGGCACGAGCCCTCCTACTTGACAGAGGCATACCCTTAAATGTACCTTGCCCAATATATCCCTCTCGAGGTTATTTCAGAGAGAAGAAATGCATTTATGGCGCTAGACACCTGACCATGGTGCTGTAATTTACCTGGTTTTCTCCAATTGAGACAATCCAGTTCTATAATTGGTTTCTCTGTAGAATGCAAGCAAATAAATCACCCTGCCTGAGAAACTAACTGAGATTCTGAGGTTCTTCGACACTAGTGTGAAGTGTTTGCTCCCTTCCTGCAGTATTTGTAATGGTGATAGAGCACCTGCTAACATAAGCATTCCAGCACACTCTGTCCAGTCCACTCTGTCACTATGCTGTGCTGTTCAAGGTGAACAACAACCTGGATTTACAGTCAGTTTCCCCCAAACTCTATATGGTCTACAAACATCAGCCCAGAATGCATTAACAAGGATGTCAAAAAATTTAATAATGTTCAGTAACTCCAGCATAGTAGTGTGGAGCAGTAGCTAGAGAAGTGTTGTATCTTTGAGCAAGTACCTAAATAAACTAAACTGCTGCTGTAAACATACAAGTGTAAAATTGGGTAATATGTACAATGTAAGCCATGTAGCGTACCTTGGATTGTGGCATCTGCTGAGCAAGTAAGTACTGTAATGTCCAATAGTTGTGAACTGATTGTGGAAATTGCAAGCCTCCCCTTAACAATAAGGTTCTGTATAACATTACAACAGATGGAAGAAAGACATGAGGGATGATCAGTGAAAATTCTGTCTCTGCCAAGATTGAAACTATGAAATTATTGCTTTGTTTGGCTGGCTTATTATGAGCAGTGTTGAAAAGGAATGGTCTGGGACAGAACATCCACGGACAGTATAGTTCATGGACAGTACTAGGACCTCCCCATACCAACTGGGACTTCCTAAATGGAGGACTGAGGGAATACTAGGGCTGAATATCTTTGGCTATCTATCATAATAATAATATCTGTGGTTACAGGGGTTTGGCATTTAAACTAGGCTCCTCTCAGCATTACTGACAGTGAAAACTAGCAGAGCTGTGGTTACACAGGGGCTTATGTCCCGGCCAATGAAGACATGGGCAGGGGAACAGTGGGAACGCATAGAACTGTCATGAACGTCTTCAGTATGTTCACGTGACATGCTCAAATAGAGTTCCTAGCTTAGTGGTCAAGGAGCTCGCCTTTAGCACAAACTGAGCTTTACAGTCTGGGTGTCTTCAAGGAAACCACAGAAAATGGCTTCCTTCTGTTAGGGAAAGGGATGGGTATATCGGCAGGGGTTGCTTTACTTACTGCTGTCAAGGACCATGCAGGACCATCAGGCATCTGTGGGTTGCTCAGATGTCAGTGAAGTAGCACATATCTGCTAGTGAGTGTCCACTTCACTGCAGGGTGCTGTGTGACTTGCAGTGTGAAATAGCTGTTGGTTGTGCGCAGGTGTGTTACAGGATTTCATTTGTCTTGCCTCAGTGCTGCCTTCTTGAAGAGATGAGCATACTACTGTATATGCTTCCTAAATAGGCTTGCATAAAGGGAAAATAGTAATAGTAAAATAGCTTTCCACATGGAAAAAAGCGCTGCTTGACAAAATTCATCCCATTGGCACATCACCTTGAATGATTTTGGTAGCCTTTGAAATCCAATTATTTTTAGTGAAAGATGTCACACAAAAGGCAATGTGCATCTGTGACAACAACTGCAGAACCAAATACAAATTATCTGAACAAATGAATGACAAGTGCAGATGTGAAAGAAAAGAACATTGTTTGAATTCATTTATAACACATTAATAATGACAATCAATGTATATTTAAATCATGGTGTGATTTAGCTCTTGGTGACAGACTTTTTGATGGATGATTAAGTTGGATTCACGGGTGACTGTCCAGAACGTGGTTCCCGATGCCTGAGGATGAGGATGAGAGAGACAGGCTGATTCCAGAATGTTCTCTTAGGGGGAAGAGACAGCAGTAAAAATTCTGTCTTTGGAAAAGATATGTCTGTTACTTTAACAATTTTATTTTCAGGTTAAGGAAAGCAATATTTCTTCCTCTTTTTTGCCCTAAAAATAGATTGGTATGCGGATGCCCATGCTGTTAAAGTGCAAATAGATTCTGTGTGACAATTGTGAAAAAACAAAGACAAATTCAGGAATCCCTATTTTCACAACAGTATCACGTAGCTAAGATTGCTATCATGCTGAGACTTCATGAAATATGTATTTCTTTTAAAACCCCCATGTATTGCTTCTGTACACTCCAATGTTCCTTTTGACGGATGTTCAGTCACAGAGGTGTTGAACTGAATGCCATTCTGTTTTAGCCACTAAACATATACTGTCCCTTCGTGAGAACCTTGATACACATATATATACAGAACCATGGGGGGCATGTGTAGGGCTTTAAAATATTAAAATCTTTTCGATGTCAACTAAGTGTTGCTTTAAGAGAGACTGAGGAAAAAATAGCATTTTAAAAGTAATGTGTAAATATTTGATTTTGATATCTTAAATGTTTAAAGGTACCCTACAGGTCCTTCCACAGTTCTGTGGGGGGCACTCCCCATAGGAAGCTGGAGGCAGGACAAAGAATAGGAATTTATATTATTCAATGTAGACTGACCTATGTCATTCATATTTCAGCCATCCACAGAATAATCCCAATCATGTATGTAGGCAGAAAAAGAAAATGATTTGGAGAATTGGTATACATTATCAGCAGAGGCAAGATTCCTTACTTGTCAAAGTATTCCATCACTAACTTATGAGGTTAAAAGATTTTTTTTTTTGTATCATATAGACAATAAACATAACATGGTCTTTTTGTATGTTGCTGTAATGAAATTTACTCCATTTTTTAGAAGTTTTTAGGAGGCTTAACCACATAATATATAATATATATTTGCTTGCATTCTACATAATATAATCTATATAATGCTGAAATGCAAATAATAGAGTTTATAATGGGTTTTAAGTTGGACACTGTCCAAAAAGCCAAGGAAGCACTCACGTCTCAGTAAAACAACAAAGATATTATTTACTGCCGCTTTATATGAAAAGTAGTGCACACCCTGCACATACAGCAATGGGTTGTAATAAGCATGAGATATGCAAGCCAAACTCTGAAAAGCCACCAGTTGTGTCCCAGTGGAGCAGGGACAAGGAGTTCATGAGGAGCTAATCATGTGGGATGAGATTCTTACCCCTTGTTCCTCCCACCAGCTCTGACATTCCACCTGCACAGAGTTCTGTTCTGAGACCCATGTTGTCCGAAGCCGTTATCTCTGATAATGAAGATTAATAAACCTGATTCAGAGGGACAGGCACAGAGATATTGGATGTTCCTGTAGGGAGGCTCTGATCCAGTAGGAGAGAGAATTCTGGAACACTTTGGATCTTGACCACAATTCTTTATCCTCCTTCAATACAGCTGACAAGAGCGCTGATAAATCACCTCCAGCCGCTTTTGCAAAATGAGTGAAATAAAAACAGCTGACAGTGCTACAGAAGGAATCATCATCACCACAAACATTATTATGAATAATTATTATCAATTTCAATTCATTTTTAGCTATTTCAAAAAAGTACATTTTGATAAGTGTAGTCAATGTAGATGATCTCGTGATTACAGAGATTGCGTTTAACTATAACTATGGTAAAAAATGTCTCAGGATGATGTTTATGTGCAACTCATAGCTCAAATGTTATGGTTCAGAAAAATATGCAGTTTTGAAACATTGCAACTGTCCCTGTATTTTGCATATCTAATTTAATTGGTCATGTTCCACAGATTATGCAAAAAATGTGTGTTAATTACTTACTGAATTGGAAAAAAAAATTAAAGTTATACATCATGAGGGACTAAAATATATATTTAATTGTCTTATATTACAATTTAAATGAGCAGGACCATTTTTTCACAAGCAGTTATTACTTAATGTTTATGTCTTTACATGTTACAGCTCATTCACAGAGTGATTTATGAGAGGAATACAGAAACACAAACATTCTCATCTGCAGATGTATGGATATCAATGCTCACCTATCTGTCAATAATTTAGCCTGAGGGTGTCTGTTGGGATAAAATAAAAATTGCTGAAAGATTGTTGCCTCAGAAGATTTTTTTTTCTCCCACTTTCAGAATGATACTCAAACAAAACTCCATAAGGAGGTTGTCAATATTAGGAGCATTAAACTCACTTAACATCGTGAATGCACCCAGAGGTGAAAGTGAAGCATCACATCCCAGTTATATTCCCAACCCATTCTATTCTAATCCACTGTCTGTCTCCACAGCACCTCAGTTCACTTTGCTGCAAAGATGTTTCAGCACCATGGAGAGCTCAGAGGACATATCCTCCAGTACTCTCCCCGGCAGAGAGAGCCTCATTGTGTTGAAGGGACGGACAGCCTGCAGAATGAGTTCATCTGAGCACGTCTCCGCTATGCAGCCCCAGGCAGACAGATACTGTGGCAGTAAAGATACAGCAATGGTGGGGAAAGAAGACCTGGACGACCTGAGAGGACACGTACAACAGAGACACCGCAGAGCTGCAAAGCACCACCATGCAGTCTGAGGAATGTAAAAAGTTTGGTTCTGCAGGGGCTTTCACAGCATCTTAATCATCTGAACTGCTAGTGGCTTTTATTGTTCATCAAGATCTGCTCATTTCTCATACAGAGAAAACACACCCCACCATCTTGCCTTAATGCAATGCTTCAGAAAGGCCACAATACCTCCTGACAGTAATTGTTCCATATTTTCAATGCATGGCTTAATTTATATTGCTATTGTGAACACAACAAAAGCACTAGTATAGTACTTACACATTAAAGCAAAAAAAAATCATTGCTAATTACCATTTGTCAGTGCTAGACCTAAAGACATACCAGCTGATTATATTTAAACAGAATAATGTATCTACCCATGAATATGAAATTCATTTATTTTTTCTTTTCCATTTTTAAGCTGTCTTGCTGGAAGGCCCTGGCAGCTTAAGCAGAGCGAATACTGTCATGTGCAGAACAAACAGCAATAATCAGTGACCATGTAGAATCAAATATTTAACCAGTGGGCAATGATAGCAATCACATTCACTTTGAGAACTGTGGAGGTGAAAAAATACCATCTGGGCCCTTCAATGACTAATAACAAAAAAGCAATGTCAAAACCTCAACTGCTTTAAATACATAGAGAACTGTTACCCATTTTTTTTTGTTCTTAGGATTTCATACTGTATATGTTTGCTCCTGAGCCCTCTACACATTGATCTGAGCATTATGCACTGTTGATAGAACACAAAGAGAGAAGTCTTTTTTTTTCCCCACGTTTAATCCACAGAGTTGGAGAGAGCTGTCGACTGCGGTTGGCTAGCGTGACAAGATGTGTGGGTCAGTCATTTACCCTGAGCTCCCCCTCTTTCAACCCTCAGGTGATGGAGCGGCATCAGTCTCGGCATTGTGTTTATTGCGTTTGTCGGATTTGGGGGGTGGGGGGGGGGAGCAAGTTTCAGAAGTCAGCACCTGACACCAGTTAACATCTCCCATCCAGCAGATTAACGGCACTTCACCAGGCTGCGGTGTCCTGTTCAGGGGAGCAAGGTTAATGGTTTGCAGAAATGACTTTCAGTCGGAGGAGGAAAAAGAAAAAAGGGAGTCGACTGAAGCTCGGAACTCCTGTGACTGTCCGTTCATTAGCTCCCGACAAAAGTGGGGCGGTTGCCTTCAGGCCAGTTTGATTGCGAAGGAAATCGAGCATAGAGACGGATGTTACGGGCGGAGCTGTGCAGATCATAAACCATTATCTTTCTGGGTCTGGCACTGTTTGGAATCTGAGTGTGGTTTTCCAGGACAGATCTCAGGTGCTAGTCAAGCCTGTCCAACTGATAGAGTGTGTAATCAGACTGCATGGAGTGGGAGAGGAGACTTATTCTATGCCATATTTCATACCTCAGAAGCAAGGAGACAATAATAAACTGATGCAGTAATGGATATATAAGATACATAAAAAATAAAATGTATGAACACTTAAGGTCCACTTCTGCTGGCATTCCAGTTGAAGCTGGTGAATATTTCAGTAATACTTTTATTAAATTAGATTAAATTGATTTTTCTATGAAGAATATTAGGAAATATACATTGTTGTGGCCTTGTTATTCAGCTCATTAGCTCAGGAACTTGTTAGCTATGCTGTCGTAGTTGTCAGCTATCCTTTACACTCCTTATAACTCACAGTAGCTTTGACGCGGGGATCAGTCCACATTAATAATGACTTCAATTTATGTTATGTTGTGCTATTCCTCACAACAACACATATAATGGCTCTAACAACAGTAATTGCCTAGCTCCAACACAGAGAACTTATGTTCTGTGCAAGGGCCATTCAGCAATCATTCACAAGTCACTGAGAATCAGATAACAGAACACACCCACAGCTAAAGGGCTAACTGTGATAGGCTGATAAGAACATCAGTAATTGCATGTACATACAGGGTCTGAATGGCAGGGAAGGGATTTATTCTGTCACATTGATGCATCCACTACAATGCGTTTTAATAAATTATCCTGTTCTTTTTTAACATCAAATGCTAGGAAATACATTTTGTGTTGACATCTGCAAATTACCAGCTGATACATATTTTAATTGATTAGAAGTGGGTTATTAATTCAACTAGTGGAGATGACCACTTTGTACCATTATTCTGAATATATAATATGCTTGAGTTAAAATCTCCTGTCTTTTTTTGTAAAATTATGGAAATAAACATAAACTAAATTTTAGCAACACTTCAATGGGTTCCTAAATGAAACTGCTCTTTAAATTACCATTGCCCCTGTGTGTGAAACCCAAAACATTCTCTCACTCTCATTCTCTGAGAATACTTCATTGATTAAATTCTGTTTACAATGCTGTGTTGACTTTTAATTTAATCCAGTATGTGATACCAGTATAATATGTGTGCTAGAAGAATGTTGACTTTGATGCACTGATTTGATTTGAACGATTGTGTAATGAGAAGTTCATATATGTGCTTCCTAGTTGTCATAGGTGAGGCTTCATCACAGAGGGAACATAAAGAGCATGACATACTAAGGACACGAATGGCCTTTCCCTCTTTTTCGACCACTCTCTCCTCCTCAGTGCTTTAGTGAACTGCCTCTTCTCCACTGACTGCAGCTAGGATGAGATTTCTCCAGGTGAAAGTAAAACCTGGAAAGAAGCAAAGTAGAGAAGAGAAAACCAATCGCGCAAATGTCACCATTCCGAATTTTTTTTTTTGTGTGTGGGCGCCCCGTGCCGCCCCCAGCAAGATGCCGCCCTGGGCAGCTGCCCGTGTCACCCATACCTAAATCCACCACTGCTCATGATGATGATGAGTTCAGCAAATTATTTCTAATAGCTTGCAGATAGTTAAATGCAATTGAAATTCTTTGTAAATGCTAAGATGCTGTATACAAAAAACAGTGTCAGTGCAAATATTACCATTGCCTGTGTACAATACAATGGCAGCTGCTTATTTGAGTATGTACATAATAAATATTATTGTCTTGTTACATTTTTAAATAAATGTCATGATGCAGACACATATTTATCAGATTTAACAGATTTTGATGAAAAGTTTATAAGGTAATGCTAAATTAAGGCCTCTCTCCTATCAAACTGCAAATGCAATGTATTTTTTACTGAGTCCTTAATTCTGAGTAAGAAATTTGAGTTCACTTTCATTTTCTACTTACACAACATGCTTCATCTTTCACCACAGACTGAAAATGTATCTGATCAAACTGTGTTTTGGTTTAACTAACTCAAATCTCAGAGTATTCATATTTTAACCTCAAATATATTTGCCAAGTAAATGCACTACATCCTCAAACTCCCTTTCCCCTATCCACTGGCATTTAACAGAATGTTGTATGTTATTTAATGACTCCTAGTATCAGTTGTGACATTGATGATTTTGTTTAATCTCTGCTCTCATCATAACCTTTTTGCATACACTTTTGTAAGTCAATCTGGGCAAGAACATCTGCTAAATGCCTAAATGTAAATGTAACATTATAAGCTGAGTAGTTTCAGCAATGGCAGGCCTAAGTCATGGAAAAAGTGTTCAGTTAAGTTAAATGTCTAAAGGAAAATGATTGAGGGAAAAGTGACCATTACAGAGAAATTTCATTGCCAGACATTGTCAGTCAAACTAATACCAGTTGATAATAATGAAAAACACAAATGATGCATAAGATGTTGATGTATATTATTTGAATAGTAGCAAAAGAGTTAGTTTCTAAGTCCTATCTTGCATCTGATTAAAAAAATGTTGTCCAGTCAGTCCACCACCTCCAGAAACGGGTTTGCCAATAAAATTCTAATGGCAATCAATGCAGATAGCGGTGGGGAGGGATAAATCAAAACATTCTGCTCAGTTAAATATTAATGTGATGCAATTGCACAGATTTTCCCCTCAAGAATATTAAACACTTAGATTAACATTTACTTCCCATTCTATCTGATAAGAGCTGGTAATCAGGCTCAATAAACATAATAAATTGTCCTTATTTTACGAACTCAGCCCAAGTGCATTATGAACTACCAAGTACTTTCCATGTAGGAGTATGTGCGTGTGTGTGTGTGTGTGTGTGTGTGTGTGTGTTTGTGTGTGTTGCACATATTTTTGTGTATTTGTGTGCACATGAATTTTATCCGTGTAAGGATGTGTGTGCTTTTGTGTGCATTGTTGTGTATCCACGTGCTAGTCTTAGTCTTATTTATTTTTTCAACATGATTAATGATTTGTGTCCTGGTTTGTTGTTGGTCGCCAGTGAGCTACACTGTAATAGCACTGAAGCATGTGAAGGCATGCCTTGTTTGTGCAATCTTTCACCTGAGGCTGCACATTGTCCCACGTGTAGCACCCACTTCAGTGTTATTCCCAAATTACAGGTGTATTGACATGGTATTAGGCTTGCATGAAGGTTACGTTGACACATTCCTTTGATAAAAATACCATCCTCCTGTGAGTGTGATTCCATTCGCCGAGATAGTCAGGTATAAAGTGTAACCCAGATACAGCTACATTCTGTCCCACAATTTTAAGGGGTTGTTAAAGAGAGCATTACATAAAATTGTTTGAAAAAATATGAGATGATGGTCAATGTAAGTTTAATGTGGGGTGATTTCCAATACATAAATAAGGAAGATGATTAGAATAAGCAGATAACTTCTTATATATGGGGGCTAGAGAAAATAATGAAAACACCAAATGAAAAAGGAACGAGGTCTTATTAATATCAATACTAATTACCAATATATTTCTGCATAAAAGTTGTTTTTTAAAATTAACCATTGGACTTCAGTGACAGAGGAATTTCAGTGCAGAATGTGTCTTTGATTTCGGTGCAAACTTGGATGTTATAAAGATCTATTCAACAATGTGAACATGGAGTAGTTTTCCATAGTCTGAGACATATCTTCAAATACCAACATAGGGTGAAACACAAATATTTGACTATTTGTCTTTCTATGAGGATAACATACGGAAAAAAATGATGCAGGCTGGATGTTTGAAAAAGCCAAAATGCATGTAAATAAACTCACAAATGCCGATATCTTTATGTCCCTCAAATCTTTAAAACCAGCTCAAATGTTTCATTCATCCATTTGATTACAAACCCAATCGATCAAATAAAACAATCTGACAGATCTAAGTGGCTATTTGCATGATACCTATCGTCCTAAGCTGGTAGGGTTCTGTGATTTCACATTACAGCAGAAGCACTTTATGGGTAGGTTGCATGCGGTGATCAAAGGTATCATAATGAGTGTGGTTAGAGAAAAGCTGAATCCGTAATGAAGCCATTTACCCTGCATACTAAGCGGCACATTGAACACCCACCTTTTTACGTCGCCCGGGTCCCTTTGGGAACGGTTGTCCCTGAGACGGGGGGGGTATCTACGTTCGGTCTCCTTGAGCGGCGAGCCGTCATTGGTCAGCTGTCTGCGGTCCCGCTGAGCGCTTATCATTCGCATCCGTCCTCCCTCTGCACAGGTACATACTGCGGGGACTCGATAGTGCCGCAGCGAAATGAAGGCAGAATATTTATTGGCATCTTATTTATATAACTTAATTCTGCTAAGGCTGACAATTAAGATAAGGAGAAGGCTACTTTGCAGCCTGGGGGAAGGGAGGAGGGGGGGGAGTGTCTCTGCCTCACCCAATCTCCACACTTTTATTCACAGGAAGAGGAGCGTGAGCAGCCGGTGCCAAATTTTACACTTATGATAAAATAAAATGCTCTCAAAAGAGACAAAGAGCGCCAGTGTGATGGATCACAATAATTAAAATGCACCTGATGCAATATAAATGCTCATGGGACAAAACAAGAGGAACACAAAAAACTGGACAATAAATTGTGCTGTAAATTCTCTGTGAATATACAGCAAACAAATACATTTTCAAAAAGCATTACCTGCAGACTTCATTACTGAAGCACATTAGCATACTGTATGCATGCATGTATTAATATATGTGTAATTATTACCTCAGGGACATGAAGCTCCCAGGACATGAAGTTCCCAGCTTTGCAGGATGGTCACTACCCGATGAGGATGCCCACATTTTAGGTTCCATGTTGTGGACACTGATTTGCTTTCTGTTAATTCATAACCTGGATCTATGAAGAGAGTTTACTGTGCAGTGCAGGCAAAATCAAGTCATTTGCAGTAATAATGGTTTCACTTTGAGTTAATACTTTGGTTGGAGCTGGTCTATAAATCATGACACCAGTCCATAGTAGGTTCTGGCTAATCTATTCCTTCTCTCTTTAAGTCTTGCTGTATATCTATGATGCAATAATGGAGGCACCAGGTTAAGTCCCTTTTCCCCTTGGACCACGGGAGTTAGCCTTGGGCATTCGTTGGAAACATATTATACACAGGGATTATACAATGTGAACATAATAATACAATTATACAAGTGAACATCAGTGCTATTTTCCAAGCAAACAAGTGAACAACAACAATCTTCTTATCTAGCACACCGTAAAGAATAACAGATGGATCTAAAAACCTGAGGTAGTTTTGGTCATCAGCGGATCCCCACAAATTGTTTGGTTTGGTTCTAAAATACAGAAGTAGCGAGATGGTAATGTTTACAAGGATGTTTAGAAAGTCATCATCAGGGAGCTTGAAAAGCTGGGAATAAATCACTATGTGAAACAAGTTTATGGAAAAATAAAGAAACTTATACAGCAGCATATGTCTGTCACTGCTAACATTCATAAGATTGTGACCAATACACAGTGATGTCATGTGGAGAGAAAGCTGCAGACAGGCCGAACTGGAAACATCACATTACAATCTGAATAGTAAAACTGTCGATTTCATGTCATTAGCATGTGATTGTGGGCCATTCATACTCATGTGTCAGCTTCTTTTGCTTACACAGTAGTGTATTGTTGATATTTATGTGATAACAAAATATGTGATGTTATCTATGGCTTATATTGTTTAGAGTAGGTACTTAAGAGCATTTTCAGTGGGCTTAGACAATTCCATTAGATCTAAATAATTGTAAAAAGGCTGGTGATGGTGGAAACGAATTGTCCTGTCTTGAAAACTTGGAGGAATTGTCAGCACAATGTCCAGGAGGATAAATATGTACTGCCTCTCTCTCACCTACATCATTGGTATTCACATTGTTCTCAGAATTTATATTGGTCTTCTATTTACAATGTCATTTATGAACAAGGCTGTCCATGTTTCTTTCACTGTTGTATTATGTTATATGTCACTGTCTACTCCTCCCATTTCATTATTGTGTCCATGAAATGTGATCACCATTAATTGGGTTTCCATTTGTCAGACCACCTGCAGGCTTTTCTTGAAGAAAATAAAAAGGAACTTGGAAAAACTTAAATTCAAGCATGAAAAACTGTGTATAAAAATAGAATCAATTAACTGGAGGTAGATTGATGTTGAAGCAGACTTTTGCTGAACACGCATGTTTCATGTGCATGCAAAGCGCAGAGAAGAACACGCATGATCACCAGGTGAACTTCCTTGAATAATTGAAGTTCCTTGCTGTGGTCAAAGGTAGTATACACTGTGTTATGTTTCAGCTTCACTGGCCATGATAAGTACTCTGAGTCAGGTTTTTTATCCAAGGTTTATATGATATTTCTTGTGCTTCTCTGAGCACTGCTGTCCAGTGAAATGTTACATGTGTCATATTCATAAAAGCTTTCATTTTTTGAAGCGATCATTTTGTTTCTTTGCCACTTTGTCAGTAGAAACCTCACTCCT
Source organism: Megalops cyprinoides (assembly GCF_013368585.1). NCBI lineage: Eukaryota > Metazoa > Chordata > Actinopteri > Elopiformes > Megalopidae > Megalops > Megalops cyprinoides. The sequence continues at coordinate 20,664,288 of NC_050593.1, forward strand.
TTTTCTGAGGTTGGGTCTGTCATGACACCAATTGTGGAGCACTGGTGGAGTTAATTACTGATAAATCCAGAATAAACAAGAATTTTAACAAACTGGAATCAAGATACAATTTAGTACATTAAGCACTCAACGGGCAGTGTTGCAACGTAATGTTGCAGGCATTGCATAACTGTGTGATTCTGGAATACTCTTTTTATTGCTTTGCCATTGCTCCTCCAAGTAAGCATTGTACAGTAAGTGCTAAATTTATATTTTCTCCTGGCACCAACCACATGGCACTCACAGATTTAAAGGGGAAAGTTTTTCAGATGGCGGTTCTCCAATTGTTTTATGTAATAACACTCATAATCAGAATACAGTTTGTGAGCGCAAATACGTGCAGATCCTTTTTAAATGGTTCCTGTTCAGCCTCAAGACCTAGCCATATAGTTACAGTTTGATGTCTCTCATTACTTTGTAAACCTTATGCAGTTAAGTATAAAGTATATGTTAAATGATCGGTCCTCTGGTCATGACCATAGTTGCTTTATTAAAGAAACCACAAAACAACTCACTGCCACAGTCAAGTCAGTGACATAGGTTTTTGTCGAAGCCAGCAAGTCTAAAAAATAGTCAAAGTCTCCAGCCTATACTCCATGACAACGTTTAATGTATTTAGAGTTAGTAAGACTGGCCTCATATCTGAAGACTTAAAAGGCTAGGCTCTCTCAACCCAGACTTAGTAGTAGAGCAGGACACTGTAATGTTTAAAGAAATGAGTCCATTACCGAGAGCTGGCATCCTTAGCTTGGTGTCCATTGGCAGCCTTAACTAGGGTTTGGCAACAGGATGTTATGTGAATTCAAGCCCATTCGATGGAACACCTACAATTTTGCCATACAGCTGGATTAACCTTATGTGTGTAGACAGTACTTGCGTAAGATTGGCATCTAGTAATAGAAGTTTGTTCTGTCAAAACTGACAAAAAAAACTCCTGTTATTATTGATGCTGAAACCTTGAGAGGGGGTTCACTGCAAAGCTAAGCCCTCTTTTACTGCAAACATATGAATTTAAGATGGTGTATTTAAAGTCTGATGTAGCTCAGAGAAACACTGGGAAACCCTAACCATAAATAACCGAAAGGTTTTATGGCTTGACCTTGCCGCAGCTGTTTTTGCAATGGATACACAAAAATGTCATAATCCCATTTTATGTTATACATCACCCTTATAAACAGCATTGTCCTAAGCACAGCACAAGACAAAACAAATGGTATTTTAATTAATACTTTTTATTCTACCATTTTATCAGCAAAACATTATCTAAGATATTTTTGAAGACAGGTAGGAAGAAATGTTAATGTTGCAATTACATTCTAGAATATAGCAATAATTTTAATAATGCAATAATATAATAATAATTGTATGGCATAATGAAAATTGTATTTTAAATGAAATTAAACAAGCAGATAAAACAATTCTAAATATCATGATGCAAACAGGGTGATCAAATTACAACAATACTAAACTGGTCTGAATTGTTGCATTCTGATACAACAGAGGTATTAACACAGCAGCCATTCTACACCATAATCGTTTGACGTTATGCTGTGTAATTTAAATTTAAAATGAGTTGTAAGTTACCTACCAGAGCCGCTATAGATCCAATTGGATGCAGTTACTCAAATGCTTCCAATTAAACCTTAAATGTCCTTTCCGTGAAACCAGAGATGAAAGTGGTTAAGGAAGAACTCTTCGTGAAGGCAAACCCAAAGAGGAAATCAGACTGAACACACATTAACCCTCCTGAGGCTGCTAGGCAGCTTGTAGTCAATGTCTTTCATCCTGACAGCGACCGATCCAGAAGATATGATTACAAGCATGATTAGATTTCAACCTCTCTTGCATGATATAAAGGTGCAATACAATGCTCTCTTTATGTCTGAAGGGTCCCTGGTCCATCAGAATACAAGTTAATCATTGGAGGAAAAAAAAATGGCAGGCCTTCAAATATGAGTACACCAGAGAAAGAGTTAACCAGCTGAAAAGATCAACAGGGCTTGCCAATGATCAGTCAGGGGACCATCCTAGCTCATTCAGCCATTTTTAAAAGGTCAACGAGCCTTACCAGGAATCTGTCAAGGGAGCTTCGCAGCTACACTCAACCGTTATTGCAACTTACAAAACGCTACAGTTAATTTTAAGTCCAAATTTAAATACAGATGGTATGTGCCATTATACTGCACACAAATGAAAACTAACAACAAAATTATATATTTAACTTTGTATGCAGCTGTTGGGTCCCATGTGTAAACGAAAACTAGCTGCCTCAAGAGAAAATGTATTTAAAAGGTGCTGATTTCTTTTTCCACAATGTGTGTGTACTGGAAGATAGGTGTTAGGTAATCCTCTAGGGTAAAATCTATAATGCTGATGTCTATGAAAAACAAGCAGAGCAAATTCTAACATCTTTTTGGTTTCTACATTGAAGGCTGTTCATCAATTTATTCAGAAATTACTCAGCAGAGGCCCAGTAATAACAGTAATCAATAATTCAGGTAAAACTTTACTAACAACAAGAATACTATTTTTTCATTTGTCTGTTTTTTTTTTTTTTCTTCCTGGAGAAAAGTGAGATTAAAGCCATTTTCTGCCAGTACTAGATTTGGCAGTGCTAATGTACCCATGGCTATTTCAGAATTACAATTTAATGGAGGCTTTTGTAATTAATCTCAGTTATGCCGGACATGCTCTGATGAGAAATTATGGGCTTGCCATTATCAAACATCAAATTTTATAGCATGGAAATGAAAGGCTGTCATAACAGGTCAATGAACCAGAGAAATATATACACTGCACCTCAATGGTATCATGTCTGTTGCTGGTACCACAAAATAAAATAAAAATCATATTAAGGTGTGTCTGAAAGTGTACAAAACATATTTTACACATATTTTCTCAATTCAAGACATTGATTTCATAGACAGTGTGCTGATTGCATCAGTCTATGAAATAAAGATCAAATGAGACAGCTCCTGTAACAATTTCCAAAAAAGATCAAACAGCGCGTGACGTTGCACATGACGAAGACAAATGAGATGTCTCTCTCCCCACCCAGTTCCATCTTATTTCTGTCACTGATGATATGCAAGAAGTGGACTAGTGCTGAGGTTCAACCCAGATTTTTAAACGGAACAAAACAAGGCAATCTGACTGTGACATAAGCACACATTACAAGCAAAGAGAGAGATAATGTAGGACAACTAGGTGAAAGATCTAAGTGAAAACTAATTATATATTGCATTTTTGTATGTTCACCTGTATTTTAAAATACTGTAATAAGTGATGGACAGAGGACTATCATTATCTGTAACTGGCCCGTAATTAATTTGTGATAGGTGTGCCATTACAAACAGCAGTTATTTTATTCTGAGACTGAGCCTGAGTCCATAATTTAGCATGGATTTGTTTAGCTGTTAAAGTGCACTAAGGATATGCAGTATTTGTTTGTGAACTGAAAACATATTTAGGTGTCTAGCCTAGATAGAAAGAAACACATGATAGATAACACAGCCCACAATACATTCTTAAATTGTATAGCCTTGTATAAAGGGGAAACATTTTTTGAAAAGCTAGCAAGCTACCAAGTTTGTTGTCTTTTAGAGACTGAACTTTTTGTTCATCCATCTTGCCTGCAAGCTAAATTTGACCAGTAATGTTACCACAGTTAATCATTTTAAAAGCATTCAATGACACATTTTCTGACACAGGAAGCAACTGGTCCAAATGTAAGGGGTAACCCCATGATGCACTGTGAAAGAAACTGAGAAATGACTCCATATAGCGTTCTCTGTGAATACAGTACCAAAGCTGTGAAGGTGTGTCAGGTTACCTGGTGACCATTCCATTCCCATGCGCTGCCATGCTTTGTCATGTCTATCAGCTTCTCTAACAAACACTGAGGAAAATAAATGGGCAGACTTCAGGCAGGAGTTTGCAGAGCTGCAGAGTAATCCTTATCTTGGAGGTCCCCCAAGTCCATCTCGGTCCACAGCTGGCATGGGAACCCCAAGATGCAGCCAAAACCCTGACCAAACTGGCCCCCTTCCAGCTCCAGAGGATGGAGATATTGGGAGAAACTGGAATCAAGACCTTGCACCTCATGCTAGCCTTTTTCCCACAGTTCTACCAAATTACAAGTCACCCTGCACATAAGTAGTGGTCCAGTAAAAGCTGAATGGAGCATTTATTGTACTCAGGTTTTGAAAATTCTGATAGCACCATAACTGTTAAATTGGATCTCAGGTAGTTCTGTATGAGCATTTATTAACCAGCCTTCTGAAGACCATTGGCTTGAAATGTGTTTCTAGAATCCAGCTACACATTACCCTCTGTTTTTTTTTTTTTTTTCCTCAAATACATATTAACTCTTTTCTGAAAATACCAAAACATTTGAAAGTTCAATTAGATCGTTTTATTCAATTACTCCAATTAGGCATATGAAATCATTATTGTAAACTGTGGATGTTTACTCAGATAACTCAGATTAATAATATTTAGAGTGCCCTTTAAATACTATTAATTATCCAGGAAAAAAAATACTGCATAAAACTACATGAAACTTATATAAACATTTTTCCTCTTACCAAATATCATTAGCCGTGTTTTGATCTACAACCTTGATTTTTTTTATCATTATTATATAAAAGCAGAGCACAGCAGTAAAAATAGCACAAGCTTCAAGCGCACACTTAATGGCTTCAAGTGGCCACACACTTAATAGCTCATCACAAATATAGGACACTTTGGGAGGCCTGATTCCTGAGCTTTAATAACCAGAAATTCTAAACTGCAGGTATCAATCTTCAGCGCAGGTTACAGCAAATTTGTAAATTTAGTAAAAATGTCCAGTAAAAATGGATCTATGAAATACATAAATAGTTGCATATTGCCTGTTCCAATCTGAATAAATGCATTGAAGTTTCTTTGATAAATGTCATTATGTCATATGATACAGGTGTGTGTGTGTGTGTGTGTGTCGGCCACCCCTTACTTATGCCATATATTTTTTTTTTCTTAGTGTTTGCTCTGTGCACTGTGAAGAAATTAACAGTACAGACAATATTCTCTATTGAAAAACACATATTATTCAGTGGCATTTGTTTCAATATATTTCAGTGGTTTGTCCTTTCTTTCAAAATAATAGATATCAGTCATTTTTTTTTTGTATACAGTATATGCCATGCTGACATGCACGTGGGCATACAAACACACACACTCACACACACACACACACACTCACACACACACACACACATACTTGTTAAGTGTTAACTGTTGACATAACAGGTGTAATGTTCCATAGTACGTAAAATATTGCAGCCTGTGGATGAAAGAGCATGCGACTCAATTACACGTCATGGAAACCAGTCACCAGTTCCAGAACATATCTGAACTTACCTTTATAATCCATCATTCCAGGCAGAACTATTCCATGCAGCACATATTTTTGAAAGAGGCATACCATTTATTACAGGTGCTGTAGTTATTTCAGTCTGACATACTGTTATGCAGAAGAATAATCACATCTACGTTGTGCTGTTTATTACGGAAGTGAAAAAAATTATTCTGTCTCACTGATTGATGTTAATATGGGTGGGATACTTTCTTATACAGTGCTTCAACAAGCTTTTGATGAACAATGAAATCAAAATTTGCTTTTGGAGCTCTGAATTATTGTTTACAGAATTGCCATCAGTCAGAGGTAAAGTGTACAGGAAAACATGGAGGAGAAATTCAAACTTGTCTCAGATGATGTTCAACCCCACATGAATTACACCTACAGTCTTTTTACTGCTATTCACGACTTCTGGTTCTGGTATCATTTGCCCTTTGGTCTATGTTAAACAGGCATATTTGTCACTGAAGACAAGCTTTTCAAGGCTAGTACTGAGATGAAAGCCTGACATTTCAATAGTTCCAAAATAAGAACATGAATGGATTCCACTGTAGAGAAAGGGCAGTTTGTTGAATCAGGGAAGAACAACTCGTTACACAAGGATTAGACAACATTGTGCCCTCAGGACCTCTCTCATGTTAATCTCCTTATTAAGAGCTCATATATATGAAGGTGTGCAATGGCAAGAATTAAGTTGTTATCACAATCTGGAAGACTCCTACAATAGTGCATTAGATGTCTTAAACTTATGAGCAGCAGAGTCAGTTCTTGGAAAGTCAGTATGACTTTAATATGAAGCAGCCATTCACCGCACAACACCTACAGTAGTCATGTAAAATTAAACACATTTAAGAAGACCGTGGAGGAAAAAACCTGCACCAGAGCCCCTTGGCCATAGTCTGTTCCCTTCCTTTCGATTCACAGACATCTCAAATAGCGACAGTGGCACCAAGCAGCTTCAAGATAATCTACTAATTCTCCCAGATGCCTGCCTGGTCACATCTGAAAGAGAGAATGTTGCTCTCTTGCAGGAGGCATGAGACAGCATGTCATGTGATCAGACATGAACAACTATGATTTTAATATTGGTATGGCTTACCTTTCTGTGGTGCCTGCCTTTGTTCTTCACAAACAATCAAACAAAAAATCAATATTTCTTTGAACACATTATATTTTAAGTCAAAATCACAAGTGACCAGTAGTGATGTACCAGTTAAAGGGTACATGAAAAGGAGCTAATTACTCCATAAATTATTAAAATGTGACTAGTACCTTTAAATCTCCATGCTGCTTTCTGTCTCTCCATAATTAAGATCGGAATGAATGTACTAATTGTTTAATAAGTTGCTGTGCTTCAAAGGAGAGATTTTGCATATATTTCCTGTAGTTCAAAGTCACAGCTAATTCATTACAAATGGCAGTGACATTATGGGCTGGTTGAAATGCATTTAAAAGTAAGAGGGCAATAGACAGGTACTCTATGTAATCATGTAATTATTCAAAAAATGTTTTTATAATTGTGTAGTTAAGCCACTAATTGATTTTTAAAAACACATTTTCATATCAAAATATTTATTACAGTACAAATGCAGAACTGACATCTGATTACTCCTTGATAGTCCCTAATTTTTGCCGCATGTCAAAAATGTGAATAATAGTTCAGGCACTCCTGGTCCGGAAATGATCCGGAGAAGCCAAACACACAGGCTACTCCAAAGGGAAGAGTCTGAATTTTTCTTTCATCGACAAAATGGATTTTCTTCACCATATCTTCAGCAAAAATGGCATTCCCAGACACTGTAAGACCAGCACACATTTCAAAGAAGGTAGAGATCTGATCAGAGGAACTGGCTGTGTTTTTTTTTTTTTTTTTTTGGGGGGGGGGGGGGTGGGGGGGGGAATTTATTTATTTATTTTTACCTAAAAACATATCCCATTGGAGGTCTGATTGAAGTGGCATTCAGTCGATGTGGCATTGCATTCTGAAAGACAAGGTCACAAAAGCAAAAGGCTCATGCCTTTAAGCACAACATTAATCCACTTCACTTCTCGCTCTCCTGACATTTCAAGCTATAGCCCATCATATCATAGATCTGCCTGTATTAGAGCCACTTGGTTTTTTTTTTTACTTTGTTTTGTTTTACAGCTTCACTTTAATTTTAATGTTATGTGAGTATGTTTGCTGTCACTTGTTGAGATCTTTTTTATGATACATTTTACATTTTTCTAAATTATTCAGTTGTGCTCTTTGGGAAAAAAGGAAAATAGCTGGAACATTATTGTTGCTGTGGTTAACTAGGACATGTTTATGGATCTTACAGGTGTGCGAAGCTACACATGCAATGCTTTCTCTGTATTTTGGTTATTGACATTGTTTCTGTTGACTGGGAATTCCAAAAAAATGGAAAAATCCACCCTGAGCATCTGTGTGTAACACAGTCTTTGCAAACACTGATCAGACATATTCCTTAGAAATGCAAAAGACTGTTACTTGTCTGAAGCTAAACCTACTCAAAAGTATGTAAAAAATAGAGTGGCTAAGAGTATCAGTAACTACTGTGTGAAGACTTAGACACATTCCTCATGTTGTATCTGGTGCATTGTATTAATAGTTTGACTGCTGTTAAAATTAACCAATTTTTCATGGTTACATGGTGATACTGTGCACACACATAGATGTGGCCAAATTTGACCGCTGTTGGAAGGTCACTTAAACTCCAAGTCCTGTGGTTCCCCTGGGTGGACACACTGCAGGGCATCGCCCACTCACTCTCCTTCTGACTTAACTGTGTATTATAAAACTTTGCTGGTAGCACTGCTGTGGCTTTCTGATGTTAAGCAAAGTAAGATATATTTATCAAAGCAAGATGCGAGTTTCTCCCCTAATTTTTCTCAAAACCTACCCACATCTCTCTCTCTCTCTCTCTCTCTCTCTCTCCCCCTCTCCCTCCTTCTCTCTCTCCCTATTTGGTTTTAGCAACCACTGCAGAGCGGAGGAAACATGGGCAAGCCGTTCCCGTGTGGCAGTTCCACAGCTCCCCCTGCTGGTTGCCAGTGCAGCTCCTACGTCAGCACCAGGCTGGAGACTCCTGTCAAGAGAGGTATTTAAGGCAATATGATTCAGCCACAGCCATAAGGCTTTTCTATGTTTAGCTGAAATGCAGTGGCTATTATGTAAGAGTTAATTACCCCCGCCCTCCTCTGCTTTCCCCAATCAGCCCAATAGCATGAAAAGATGCTGTCAGAAACAGCTGAGAGAGGAAGTGAATCGGAGTGTGTTTCTTAACAGGCTGAGAGTCAGAGACCATTATTTTTGTGAAGTACTATAGGGACATGTCCTTGGACATGAGACACACTTCTGGGATTCCAAAGGCTCTGATGTCACACAAAGACACAACAAACTGAAAAGTTGCCAAGCTATATGCATTACCTGCATTGACGCAATCAGGAACGAGTTGCTTTGTCCAGGATTCCTCTTAGTCCTGGATTCCTCTCGGCTATTCTGAGTGCAGATGAGGCTTATTTTAATGCCTCTGATCACACCATGGTCCTATGTGGTTTCACTTTGGGAACATAAATTTACCAATCCACTATGGAACAACCCATGATATTATATGTTAGGAACAACAGTTCCCATTTTAAGTGTGCAGCCTCACCATTTGTTTCCACAACTTATGGAAAACACGTGTTTTGGCTTTTAACTGCACTTACAAAAAGCAATTTTGTTTTTTTATTCATTATAAAAAGAAATATCCCTGTGACTTCATGAAATGTTAATGTTAATTTATTTTTTGAATATACATTTCTTCAGTTAGAACATACTGCACTCTGTATTACAATTCTTCAGGTAAAGGCAAAAGAGCCTTACATGTTTTCTAGGAATTTCATACATAATAAATTGATCACCTGCAATAAACTCTTCAGCAGACTGCTGTATTTTTCATTTACCTAAACAGTGCAACAGTTTGTGTGAAGAACCTTGGTCGTTAATATTAAATGTTGAATTTTTAATAATGAAGTAAAGTGGTTCTTTCATGGTTTTGAGAAAACCGAGAAAGAACCTGAAAGAACCTGGTAAAACTGAGACATATTCCTATTTCCCATAAGTAGTTACTTTATAATAAAATGATGATATTGAAGTGCATACTAAAAGAGATGTGATATCTAGAATATCATGCATTGGCAATTGTTTTATATAGGGGTAGATAAAGGAGACAAAAAGAACATTGATTTGGAAATAACTAAGCTGTAATTAAAAAGGAGTCAATACATGTATTTCATATTAATGTCAATGCTAATTAGCAATATGTTCCCACTATAAAAGACATTTTAAAATCAACACTATAATATGTGAGTTTCTAACTCAAAAATTTGAAAGAGTTTGTTGCTGCCCAAATTGCAGGTGCTTCAGTAAAAGAAATAGCAACATTATTTAACAGGAGGGAGGATAGAAGTGTGCACAATACAAGATTGTGTCCCTTTGTGTTTGGTTAAAGTAGGAGTGAGTATGCAATACATGTCTTTCCACTGATGTAGACACAAATGCTATGTGTATAAAACAATCATGCTCAGCAGAATTATTCTGGGTATGGTGAAATTTTTAGGCAATGTCAGGACTTGTGAATGAGGAGGCATTTTGTAGGTGTTATACCAATGTAATGAACATAATATTAAAATTGGTTTTAATAAAGTCAATTGTTGGAGGTGTGTGGGGTCCTGTTCTGGATACATTATATTAACTAGAAAGACAACTCTTAGTTTTGGTTCCTTCACATTGAACGATATAAATGTTTTTAATCCCCACAGGTTAAAATAAGAGTGTAAATGTGAAAAGTAAATGTGTCTAGTGTCAATTTACAGACTTAAATAAGAACACAGTCAATTTCTGCTGAACATTTTGGATTTATTACATAAGTTAAGAACTCATTAATAGTCTCAATGAAAATAGCACGACATCAGTGATTCCTCATCTTTGGGAACTGAAGGTTGGAAACAGAATAACACCATTCATTCAAAAAAGCAGCATGCTAAAAGGTGTTTTTTTGCATGGTCTGTATTAAGCAAAAATGCCAAGTGGGAACTTACATGCAGTTTCTCTGTAGATCGTAGTTCATTTAGATACCTGTGATTTTCGTTATCTGCTTATATAATATATATATATTTTTAAAATATTTATAATTCAAAAAATGAAAAGAAGTAAATATATTAGTAATACCATTATTTTTAATTGTTCATTATATATAACTATATGCAAGGAATACACTGACTTAGTTTGTCCAAAATGATAACTGCAAATTGGCAAATTTTGAGTGCCACATCACACTCCATAACCTCATAAGTTCTGTAAAACCCCTGTCAAAAGTGTCATGTCTTATTATTAATAATTACTATCTGCTAAACTGACATTTAGAAACATTTTCATCTAGTGTCTTATGATGCAATAAATAAATGCAAAATATATTAAAATCTCCAATCTAGGTTCTTACTATAATTGCAAAGGTACAAGATGAATGTAAATTGAAGGCATAAATTGACTGGTAATCAGCACATGTGCTACTTGCTAACCTTATTTCAACAAAAGAATTAATTCTGTCCCTGTGTAGAAGGAAGATCTTTTCAGTTAAGGACTGAACTGAACCCAAAAGATCACCAATTCTAAAACATCCCCCTCAATGGCAACCCTTTTCCAGGCTCTCATTCATTGCTAATGGAATGTATCCAACATCCTAATGGTCTGTCTTATATTGCTCGGCTTATTTTTCAGGATGCCCTATTCCATTTTGCCTGTTTCATGAAGCCTGAGTTGTTCTTAAGAGAAATATAATGGTAGTACTCAAAAGATGAGAACTGTGCTCTCCAGGTTTGAGTTAAGGTGAAATCATAAAGTTGAGTTCCAACAAATTGCTGTTTCTTGTGCTGGTGGAAAGTAGCTCTTGTAAACTTTAATAAGCTTCGCTTGAAAATGGGATCCCTTTGAATCCAATGTATTTCTTGGTTTCCAGGATGAGTCCACCCTTGACTCCCTCACATTATACTTTACTGGTAGTGTCATGATTCACAGGAGGTTATGAAGATTCCTTTTCCCATGGGTTTTTCTGCAGGATACAGAGACAGACTTCACAAAACTTACTAAGAGGACAATTTCCAATTTAGTTTTACCATATTTATACACGTTTTGGATGCTCATAAACTCTTGCTTTCTATATATCAATAAATAAATCAATAAATAAGTAAATACAGAAATCCCTGCTCAACATGCATTCTCTGTACAAAAATAGTTGATTGTATTTTCAAATTATTGTATTTGTTGCAACTGTGTTGCAAATCTTCGCCAGCAAATGCAGGTTGTACTACAATGTTTTGAACAGGAATGTCACTAAGTGTAGATGATTAGGGTTTTGGACATACACATAATGATCAAGGTTAGGGTACACAAATGACTTAAAACACCGTGTGTGAAGACAGTTTTTATTGAATGAACAAACTGTTTTAAGCATAGGTAAGGTTTTCATCACACATCATTTGGGTTTGCAGGCTGGTGACGTAGCACCTGGGCTAATGAAATGTCAAACAAAAGCTGAAAAGAAAACATGCACTATTGTTTTTATCAATCTATTAAAAAACATTGGACAAGTAACTAAATGTGAGCCTCATGACCATTGGCATCCCCCAAAGCTGTATTGACATTTTAAATCAGAACTTTAACATGCTCATTTTCTAATCCTCATTTGCTCTAAAAAGTACATGAGATGAGCACACAGAATAACAGACCTGACTCATCATTAAACAGAATGAAATCCTGAATGTTCCTCTGTGTCTCACAGTGGCGTGCGCCATGAAATTATTAATGGACTGTTTAATCTGTTTCTATTTTCGGAAGTCTTTGGGTTACTTTTTGTGCTTTTTTTTCTTTTTATCAGGGGGAATGGAGGCTTGGTAGGGCTTTTGTATGGTAGTGATAAACAGACCTCTGAGAGAGAAATGAACATCACGCTCTCCCCCCACGGGTGCTCTAAAAACTCTGTAGGGCCAAGCAGGCATTGGTGAGAGTGTGTTCCTGTGCTGAGGCCTGGCCGCTCATCCTTCTGGGTTTTAATCACCGCCAAGGGAACAGGCGCGCACCCATGAGACCCGCCACAGTCAGGAGGAGTAAATATTAATAAGACATGCACTCATAAATATTCCGAGGTAAACAGTGCAGATTGGAACGGGCGAATGCCGCACACCCGTTCTCCTTAATGACGACTGGCAGGTTGCGTTCTTAATTTGAAGCATGGGTGACGCTGCGTTCAGGACGCAGCGCTCTCTGCGCGGTGGTTTCTAATGGGGAGGTACACGAACACCACTAATCAGAGCGCCTCTTATTTCACAGTCTGATGCAAGGGGATGGTCTTCGGAAGGGCAGGAGAAATGAAGGGGAAGGGTGGAGGGGGGGGGTCATCGCTGCAGCCAAGTCTGAATTTTAATGCACTCCAGTGCTCTGTCCGATGCAGATTTGGCTGCCTGCACTGGTTTTGCTTGATCAGACAGGCCTCTCACCAAAGTAAGGCCCAGAAGAAAACTTTTATTTGTTCTGTCAGGAGCACTCATTAGGTGAATTTTGTTCCACTATTTAGCTTTGTTAAAAGCCCCTTTTGAAATCCCTAAAAGGTACGCTGACAGGGTGTGTCTGTCACTGGTAGCCCTCTTCCAAAGCATTACAGTACAGCTAAAACACAAGCACTCAAATCAGTAAACACAGCACTATGTACAGGAACACAGGTCCCTCGCTGTGACCTTGAGAACAATGCCAGGCTGCAAGTTCAATTCAGTGAGTCAAAAGCTACAGAAATGATCTGTTTTGCTTTTGCTGTCTTCTTGAACCTGAACCTGCCAATGACAGGTTCACAAAAGAGTGTTGCCTGATTGTGTTGAATTAATTAGAAAACTGTTGCTTGATGAAAGATGTGCTATCCCCCTCTTCCCCCCAACATAGCAGTATGCTCAAAAACAAGTAGGAATTTAACGTACTGGAATAAACTGAACCACGCATAACATGGGAGCAAGTTGAGGACAATAAACAAAACCATTTTGCTAACTGACCCTGAGGTCAGTAGAGCCTCACATGTGAGATTTAAGGGTCCTGGCATTTACTGATAAGTAAAGCAACATTCCTTCTAAGAATAGAAACCTGTGCAAATTTGTAAGATGCAGGTAATCATGTGTTGAAATGATAGTCACCTCTAGTTTTTTTTCTTAGTCTTAACGCATCTTAAAAGAGCTATTTGCACATATGTGAGTGTGAATCAAGTGACAGGTGAGTACATCGATGCTGTTTTTAGGTTATAGGTGCTATGGTACAGAAGTACTATACACTATCCCTCAATGTAAGACTTTCAGGCTGGAATCACAAAACTGTATTCATTGTGTGATATTTCTGTATTGCTAAAACCGTGCTGAGGGAACACAGTGTTGGGTGTTATACACTATGTCTTCACAGGAACTAGTATCTACATGACAATTATTTATAAAGATGTAAAAATGACCATGTACCTCCTGTGAAAACTGTTTTTTTTATTAGAAACAGAAACTGTGTTTGAAACTGTATCCATTATTGCACATCAAGATAACAGTTAATTAACAACACATATATTCAGTGTTTGTTTTTTTGTAAATAATAACTTGAGTTGCATAGCCAAAGTAAAGTTGCAGACAGCACTCTCAGATTTGCAAGCTATACAGAAGTTCTACGAAGCATACTTTTACAAGCAGTTTAATCTAAGTTTCCTGATTACAGAGACCTCAGCAGGTCAATGTGGTAGAATGTCTTTCGCAGCATTCACGTTCTGCATTTTATCAGTATGAGTAAAATAAATAAATAAATACAGCAAAAACCCTCTGTTTGAGATTGATAAAACCAAGAGGGCCACTTTTTCTGTCAAACAGTTGTCCTTATCAGCGATACCAGTCTAGAGTGTCTGCTTGCATTGCCACAGTCTGAAGAATAGGCTAGGCTCCAAAATGATTCCCACACTTAATTCTTTTTTTGACGTATCTCTGAAATTTCACTGAGACACTGAGGCATATTTGCTGGTGGTTGACATCAAATTACCTGAAAGTCAACAGAAAAGCACAGACTATGTTTATCTAGTTAAGACAAACTTGGTACACAAACATGCATGTGAGTCACATGTATGAGTGTTTGGTGCGTCTCATGTACATGCTTGCTTAACTTAGTTTAGTTCCTCCAGCTCATAGTTGGAGACATCTTGCCCCTCTGCTGGGACTCAGCTCAACTTTGTGGAATCCCATTTGATGCAGAATCCTTACATTTTGTGGGTTCATTATGTACACTAGTCCATTCTAGGCAATGACATCATTCCCCGGGGTTGAGAGAAAAATTAAGTTTCAAAATTCATCAGATTCAAATTCATAATGTGATAAATTCTTCAATTTGCACGTGTGATCCTCATTCACATTCAAACCATACATACTTGACTTTTGAACAACTTCATGCTACAAACCATGATTATTTAGGCAGCAGAATGGCATTATCATGTATGTTTCTCATATATTGAGACTTCACAAACCTTATTTGTGTACCATCCCATTTTATAACTATTTATTTCATGTGCCACGCACATCCACACTGGTGTAGTTCTGTTAAGGGCTTCACAGCCATCTCACACTGCATTTCAAGAATCACATGAATCCCAAATCTGTTCAGCATGACTGCATAATGTGCCATTAGTTTACTGTCATAGTGGGACTGTGAAAATGAGGTGCTGCTGTGTTTATTTGGAGCAAGTGATTGAGGGTAGAAGTGATACCTGAGCCAGAAAGAGTAAGCGTGACGGGATGAATGAACGAAACAGAGATCAAGGGCATGTAAGGACAGATTAGGAGAAAAAAATGGATTTCTTTCAGGTAAATGATCAGTTGCCTTGAAAATCTTTATATTCCATTTGCACTGAGTCCTTAGTATGGACAACACTGGTATAAATGTTTGCAGCAGTGGAGTCAAACTTATTTCCTGAGGGGATGATGTGTAGCTGATGTGTTTTGGCTTCTGTTCCAATAAACTACCCTGGCTTAATTGGTCAAATTAATTAATTAGCTCTATAGACTGATGCATTTCCTGAAATGCATTAAGTATTGAATATAGAGTCCATGTCTAATCATCAGCAGCAAATTTATTTTTCATTAAAAAAATGCCAAACAGAGTCAATTGCTAGGTTGACTATATTAAGTGAAAAGCTTGGAGAACCTTACATCAGACCTCTGGGAGGTGATATCGGCAGTGATGTGGGTAGAGAATATTTTTTTGGTGGAATTATGGTCAACTAAACAGGCATCCACACACAGACACACACACACACACACACACACACACACACACACACAGAAGACAGATGTAAATATAGCAGCATGTAAGTTCACCTGTCCTTTTTACGAGCATGTATGTTGATAGTCTTAGCAGCGGACTACAACAACGTCTGCATTTCTTTCGGTGACTCAGAGCTCATGGTGTTGATCAGAAGTTTATGGTAGTCTTTTATCAGGCGGTCTTTGAGAGCCTAATTAGATATGGCATCACAGCTTGGTTTGGTAATCTCTCTGTGCGACTGAAGTCAAAACTAGCCTGACTCATACAAACTGTATGGAAGATAATAAGTGTAAAACAGCATCCATCCCTGCAGTCTACCTACAAGCAGGCTGTGTTAAGGCAAGCCAACAAGATTATAACCGACTCATCTCATGTGCTACACACTGAGCACCAGCTTCTGCCATCAGGGAGGATGTTTAAATTACCACGTTGTTGTTTGAATAGATTTAAAAACTCTTTTATCCCTACTTCAATAAAAAATTTTAAATGGCGGTAGATGTAATAGGGATGGAATTGATATGACCAATTTCCAGTTGTAGCGCCTCTCTGTACTTTTTTGGCATTATAGGTTTTATTTATTTATCTATTTAACATTGGTGTATGTTTTTCTCTGTCTTTTTTACTGTATGTTCTGAGTATGTTCTTAGATATGTTTCTTGTTCCCTGTAGCTGTCTTAACCTGTCTTTATGTATGTGGAATGTTTTTTTCTCTATGGATGCAGCATGGGTGGAAGCCCAAGCCAAATTTCCCACAGTGTGGGACAATAAAGTGGATCTTGAATCTTGAATCTTGAATTTACTAATTCTGCGAACGAAACAGCATGGCTAAGTTAAAACTAACAACAAATCAATAACAGCAAAAAATCTCACATGCTGTCACCAATGCTCATGCTGTGGTCTCTACAATGTGATTACCCATAGCTGCTGAACTAAATGAAAAATGAATACAAAAAGGCAGGTATCGTTTACAAAAGCTTTCATTTTATCAATAAAGACAAACTGCATCAATCTGATGTTCATTTAATAATGACTGGGCACTGCTAAAACACAGATGCTAAGGAGTATAGGGATTATTTCAAAAGCACACAGCCATGTGCACAAATACTGTGCACACACAGTAGCAACAACTGGACTGACTTGTAGGACTGCAAATATGTCAAATACAGAAATAATGTGTCTTTTTACAATGATTTCAACGTACCCATTCAAATGTAGCTTACTACCTCCACAGCAGTGGATAGCAGTAGGCCTATTGTTCCACTTACATCTCTGTAGCTTTATCATTTCTGTAGCTCTACTTTCCTGTCCCTGCTTTAATTGAGTGAACTGAAAGCATCCATGAGATGTTCATGGCATAAAAGGAGCTAATTGTCTCCTTTCATGCTCTTATTGGATATGTTTTCTTGTTTTATCAAGTTCAAAACATGTACTCATGTTTTTCTTTTTTTTTTTTTTTTGCATTTGTAACTTTACCTAGCATTGATATGTGATGGCTTGAGACCTAATAAAAATGTAGCTGAACTACACCACCCCAGTCTAAGGAGTTTGAGGACTCTACTTAGGAAATTAGTATTTCACACTCAGGTCCTTCAAATGGCACAATGTAGGCTTTTCAAAGCAGAGACTGAGGCAGCATCAAACAATAACAAATTATTATAAAAGAAAGAAATACAGATTCACGTAAAGCAGGTGCAACACATCAGCCAAGAGCATAAAAAGAAGGACAAGCAGTTCCAGTCTCTCCAGTCCAGCAACAAGCATAGAGTTACAACTGGTGCGTGTCAAGCCAGCCATGCAGTACAGGAGGGCAGCTAGCTTGTCTAGCAGCAATCAGGGTTAATGTCCTTCCTCCCAAGGGCAGCAATGTAAGCCGCACTCCAAGATTGTCTTGAGGAGCTAAAGGAAACTTCTGTTAGTACAAGATTGAAGATTACAATACCCTATTTCACAGATTGCACAGTATGCTATGGAGAAATATCACGAGAGTGCTAAAAGCAATCCCTTATCAATTATTCATCCAAAGGTTTCAGCGAGGTTAACAATATACAAAGGACTAAAACCAGACAATTAAAACAACTTATTTACAGTCAATGTAAAATAACTATTCCCAGTACAAACTGCTGTTGATCAAGGCTAATAATCCTCCACCCACTCAAACATATGCGCACTGTCACTGCCACACAACCCAGGAAAACTTCATCTCTGGCCTCCTCTCATCACAAGCAGACTCCACTCTTGCCTTGGAATCTGTAACAATAACCACGGGAACATGACCAGTTTCTGCTCAGTTGTGTAAATCATGGCACTGTTGCATTGTCAAGACGACAGGATTAGAATAGAAGGCCGTAGCTAGTCATCTTGGCTACAAGCTTCCTTGGTTTGCTTGTTGACTTGCTTGTTTGCTTGCTTGCTTGTTTCTATTTCTGCTGGCTCCATTGTCCTTTCTTTTAAAATATTCAGAGCTCTTCACAGCAGCAGTTTGTGAATGAAGCAAATCATTCAATAAACCAATTCAAAATCCAGATTTTAAATCATCTCTTACAGTCACATCATCAATTTGCACATGAATGGAAAAATGTGAGCACACATGCAAACATGCAAACCATGAAGTACAAAAAAATATAAAAACACAGTGGAGGGAATACAATGAGCACAGGAACCAGGAAGCACAGCAAACCATAAGCATACAATGAAGAATTCAGAAAATGTTAAAATTTTGCATAAAACCAATAATAAAAACATTTCTTCCATATGAAAAATACCTAGCTTGCTAATGGTATAGCAGGTTGTCAAAGTCATAGACAGGTGCACTGTCCTGATTACCTACAGCTGTCAAATGTAGCACCTCCCCACAGCAGGTATTTGAAACTAGCCATGTTGTTTGATGACAAACTTGGAGATATAAGACACATTCATTCATGAACATTCAACTAAGTTAATGTGACATAGCCTCCCTAACATGCTCATTGGTCATATGTGCATGGGCACATGTACACAAATACCAACAAATAATGTCTCCTGTCAAATGGTGTTCTGTAATAACAAATCCCCATGTGCCCTATAGGTAGGCCTACTAGGCGTTTCTGATGTTAGTGAATTGGTGATAAAATATCAGGATTTCTTTGAAAACAGTGGCTGATTGTGGACACAAAAGGAAATATTTTTACCCCTCTCTGTTGTAATGGCAAAGGTGGACCTGACAGTTCACAGAGGGCAAGGTTGCGGCATGAGCAAATTTCTCTGCCTCTCTTCTAGATGGTATGGGGTTGTCAAACAAAGTAGTCTGTATCACATTATCAACGTGTTCAGCTGAACACAATGCTGATTTATGATGCCGGCTCTTTTTTTTCAGTACTTTTGTATTCCTGAAGTGACTGTGTGTTTGTTATAGCAATATAAAATGCATAGTCTAACAAAAACAATTGGGTGAGCCGAGCACAGCACTCGCACAGCACTCGCACAGCCCTCTTAAGTCTGAATTGGCCCTTCAGAGAACACCCCTAGATGCCTCGTAATTTCCACAATTGCAGTTAGTAGCTTTTAACATAATGCCAATACATTCCACTATAACATGTTGATAGGATAGTAATGCTAGTCAGATGCATTTTGTTTACACAATCCACTTTCCATGACACGCATTTCATGATGCATAGAAAATGGTGCCAATGTGCTGAAAAGGAGGTGATGTGTGTAGACTGGGTGGGCATTTTTGACAAGGGTTTTTCAGGTAACTCATACCTGGATCACAGGGACTACTACCTTCACTCCCCCTGCTTTTTTTAAACTATGTTTTGTAGACTGCCTATTTTTAATAAAAATACAAATCTGAATGTATGTCAATGCCAGCTTGAGCTGGTAGGCAATAGCACCGGTCCAGACTGGTCCTTGAGGTAACACAACATTACACACACTAGTTTTGCACATTCCTACTTGCGTGTTTTATGCATTCATCTATTCTTAGATTACATTGAGGTAGGTCAACTAGCTTTATTTATTCCTTATACAATACATCTTTGAGGCTAGAGACTGCAGCAATGTGAAAAATGTTTGTATTTTAAATACAAGAGCTGTTGCATTCTTCATGAAGGATTTAAACAGAAGTCTGAGTTACATTGAAGGAGGAGGACTCAGGTGCTCTCTCACAAAAGGACTAATTAATTTCTAACAAACAGGTGTCTTGAGTTTCTCACAGACCTCAGTAATGTGTTTATAACATTTGAACCATTATTAACGAACCAAAACTACAGACACAACCCTCAGGGGAACTTGAAATTCCCTTTTTGTGTGTTTCTAATAAATGTTTGAAAGATGAGGGTACATAGGATGTAAGCACTCCATCTGGCATTTGAATATTACTGTCTATGTACGTGTCAATCTGCAATCTCTCTTCCTAACGCAGATACTGCTGTGGGTTCCAAGAAATCCCAAGGATGTCAGTTGTAATTGCATTAATTATTACAGGGGCTGTCTGTGTTTGGCAAAAAGGAGTGGGTTTTGTTTTTCAGTTTTGAAAGAAATGATTTACCCCTGAGAACATCACTGACATGCCATATTCATACGGGACTAGCAGTAGAAAATCATCTTAATTAACTCAAATATGTCCCTTGGTATTCAGTAAGCATGGGCAAGTGCAGCAACTACAGCAACAAGAAGCAGCGAGACAGCCATAGTAAAGAAAGACCCAATGGTAACACGACACAAGAGCCAATTCAAAAGCAAACAATTGACAGAAGCTGAAGAGGAGCAACTACTAAGGCATGGAAAGAACGCAAGTGCTTGTTTGATTCATCTGTAAAGGCATACCATAGCAAACACTGGAGGAACAGTATGTGGAAAGGAGCAGCCAGCCATCTTGGTGAAATAGAAGTGAATAGAATGAATCATTTTATATGTCCCTGGGTTTATATTCTGCAATTAAAATCTCTGAGCTGGCTAACAAGAAAATGACATGCTTCATAATACTGGCAATAGCAAGTGCAGCCATTTGCTGAATTGGTGAGACATACTACAAGCTCCCTGATTTCAAAAATTAGGTTGTATATAAGCATTGATTCTAAGGACTCTACAGTAGCCAAAAAATATTCTGTGCGATTGCAGTAACATCTTTAATGTAAATTTAAGTGAATTGATGGAATCAAATGAACTGATTTGAACGGTATTGTGTTTTGGGTAACTATTTTGAGATATGCTCTCTGGAAATGCATTTCAAATAACATCTTATTAATAAGAATATTTATGTTGATAATAACATATCAACACAGTGTACACTTGCAAGGTAAAAATTATGAAGGTGAATAATGTGTTCAATGAAACAAACAGGTGACTTGAGCACAAGTGTATAAGGTAAAAGTCAAAGGTTATGTCTTCATCGTTGTTTGTCTGTGAATAGGTCTACTGTAAAATATATGAATGAATTTCAATGAAATTTTGTGAAATTGTTGACTGTGGGACAAGAAAGAAATTATTTGATTTTAGGCACCCAATATTACGACTTCTAAGGACAGTGGAGGTGTGCACAATACTGAGCGCTAATTTTTGTTAAACAAGGAACATACTATATTGAATACTTTTCCCTTAACATATAGCATAGATATAGCACATATAGTATAAGTTATAGCATAGTTGACAGTGATGAGCAGCTTTACTCACTCTTTTGTTCCAGTTATTATTCAAGGAGAAGTTAAACTGCAGACACATTTGGATATTGTATGTGTCTACAGCACAGCGGGGTTGTACTAATTCTTTGGCTCTAATTGGAACTTAACTTGAGTTTCATGTCACAGGGGTGGGGGGGAAACTTGTAATTATGCTATTTCAGAAACCCCCTGCTGTTCCTAAATGTGCTCCAACCTAGACTTGCATCATTTTTCTTGGAGGTAGGGCACAAGCCAGCTTATGTAGATAGGCATACGGAGAACCTTAAGAATTAAGACTTCAATGGAGTTGATACTGGTGATAAGAATTTAAGACAAGGGTATTTTATGAGAGTAACTAAATTTCAATGAATGCAACATGAAAAATGCAAAATAGTAAGAAAAACTAAACAGAATGCTGGAGTATATAGCATAAACTATTGAGTACAAATCCAAGGAGTATAAATAGTCTTTGACCATATTCAGCATACTGACACCAGGTTTGGTCAGCACACTTTAAAAACATATAGAAGAAGCTCTGGAAAAAAAGACAATCTGAACAGGGCAATAAGACTGGTCTTGCATATTAAATAGTGCTTAAAACTGTTTAGTCAAAAGGAGTTTGGGGGAATGGGAGTCATTAACATCATAAAATGAATTAATAAAGTAGACAGGGTAAGCTTTCTCAAATCAATTTCTAACAGCCGAGCGCATAGAGGGAAATGAAGTTCACAGGAAATTTATAACTTTCAGATGTGTTTCTTCAGATATCTTTAAGGCACGGAATATCTTGCCAGCATTACTGTTTTGAAACCCATTCATCCTTCGAGACACCTTTCACTTTTAGAGTGTAGTTCTTTCAATACAGATATGCTGCAAATGGAATCTACTTATTAATTTAATTATTAACTTAACTTATTAATTTATTAACTTAATTATTGTTTTATGGATGTCTGAAAGTGTATTATTACAGATTTTGCTTACTTACGTACTTACTATTATTGATAGATATCACATTATGAATCAACATGGGCCAAATGGAAGCAGTGTGATATAACAGTAAAATACAAGGATGACATGTTGAACCATTTCAAGGCTGCTTGTACATTTCCCCAGTGGGCCACTTATTGTGCACCTTTGGGATAGGTACTTAACCCAGATTGCGTCAATTAAGATTTTGCTGTATAAATGAATAATATGTTTAAATTGTAAGCCGTGTAAGTTGCTGTGGATAAGAGCATGTGCCAAGCAGCTAATATAATGTCTATAATAGTCTGTACTTACATTCTCCTTGTGAAGAAATATCAACAATTACACATTTATCCTGGGTGTCAGATGACTACTGAAGACTGAAAGGTCAGTTATAGAATGTTGTCAATTTTTTTCAAGCTGAAAAAGTTTAATGGCTGTTTCCTGTTGATGGTTTGCGATTGATTTTTATTTTAAACAAGCTTTTCTTAACTTTGATTGATTTAACCACTCTGTACTGTATGTGTTTTGTTGTTTGCCAAAATCAATCCAATCAGCAATCTATGAATTCTAATATATTTGTCATTAAATGGGTTGTTATTAAACAGACATTAAACAATCATACAAATGAAACTGAAAAAAAAAAAATCCATTCCAAAATTGCAGTTTCAAAAATATTTGCTGGGGGGCGACAGCAACCTTATCATGGATGGCCCTGATGGGGAAATCAACACACATCAACTTAATAGACAATACGACATAATGTGATAATGGAAATAGCATGGGGCTGACATTCTTAATAAGCTCAACGCACCATGTACACTCACCACAAAACATTCATCTACAAGCAAGTGTCAAAGTACGATTCATTTCAGCCATTTCAAGAGGTCCGGGGGTTTAGAATTTAAACTGATACTGATACTGTTTTACTTTCCCATGCATAAATATGGCTGACTGAATCATTTTCACATGATAATGTTATAATAATGATAAAAAATCTGATTGAGACTGTCTAATCTTCATGTGATTCGTCCCATTAGTATTTGCATTTTGAAAGTGGACAGTATAGTGAACCCACTCAGCAGCTGCTGGGAGGTGTTAACATGTGCTCCTCTCTATATTCGGAAGTTATAACAGCTGATATCCAGGGAAAGCGTTCCTAGTGCTTCCATGCTTCCCACAGCAGCCTTTTTATAAACCTCAGCCTATCTGGCCCAAGGTTGTATATCATTTTTTTTTTTTTTACTGTGTGTTCTTTCTTCAAGTCCCCTACTGCTCCAAGCTTCTATGTATCAATCCAGCAGCATATTGCTGAGCTACCTGCATCTGTTTATGGCTTCACAGCATAAATAACTTTACAGCAGGATTGTTATTCACTGTAGAGCGCTATTATTCTGTGTCCACAGGGGTGAGGATTTACGGTTCGTTACAGTGAACAGTGGTTTAAGGAAACAGCTTTGGAAAATAACATTCCAGTGGTCATACAGGTTTCTTTTTGCTAGAGCACATGTGCTACCTTAGAAGGAACCATCAGTAAGTGTCTTTCACTTGATTGAATACCATAAGCCACTCCTAGCACTGCTCCTGGGCTCTTACTGGACTTCAGTACAAGAACACAACATTCAAAATGGGGTGGAGGCATAAGCACTAGTTCTGTAGGTTCAAAGAAGCACAGACATCCCCTATATTTTTGGGGTGGATTCTGTTTTATGATACTACCGCCGAAAAACACATGGTAACAAATATAAATACATAGCATACAGATTTGATGTCACAGAAGACATGAGGTGAGGCAATGAAGGTGGGGTGGAGGTGGGGGTTTGGCTCAGGTGTCACTGACTGTATACTTTTAATCATTGATTGGTTTGTGCTGATATAAAAAATTGGCTTGTGATTTTAACAGAATGGCAAATTGTGGCAATCTGTTTTAACTTTAGATTTTAGATTTATACATATATATTATACATATAAAGGAGAGAGAGAGAGTTTTCAACTTTATTAAATATTGGGACACATTTTTAAAAAGTGTTAAAATAGTCTTTTCTATAGTTTTATGGGCAGTATGACCTGCTTGTACAATACCATAGCTAAATCAATTTAGAATTATAACCAGACAGCAATGAGGATGTGAAAAAACATGCAAGGAAGGTGAAAGGTCATGACGTTAACCGCTGGAATTTTAAGAGGAAGAAATTAATTTTGTCTAGCAAGAGTGATATGTCAGGATGGCAAAAATTCAAGTGACTGTTCTCACAGATGTACAATAAAAAACTTTTATTTTCACAATCTAGTTTGTATTAGCTAAGGGCATCTGTTACAGCATGTAATGTGACTCAGGTGAGAAGGAAGTGTTCTCCTTTTTCTGTATTACTATGCATGATCATGTGTCTGTTAAATTTTTCATCACGTGAAAGCAGCACACATCAACATACTCCCTTCAATTCCTGATCTGGACTGCTATATTGAGTAAAGGTCAATGGTTAATGTTGTAGAGTCTTTCCAAATAATAACTTTTTGGTCTCTTCCTTGGATTACATAGATGTTAAGGTCACATGTCAAACTAAAGATATCCATAACGCCTTGGTCACATGGTTGACAGCCAAGAGCAGACACTATTTTAGGAGTTTAGGAGCCCACTGGCTAAAATTATTATCCATTTGGCACACAACACTACAACTCTCTTGAAGTTTTGCATTGTCATACTGAATCTAATATTTGGTCTGTACAGAATGCACTTTGCCTTTAGCTTTGTGCAATACAATTAAGTTATAATTTATTTTAATACTTTCACAATGTTACAACTTGGATATTGAAACCTGTGCACAAAACCCAAAAAAGGAAACTTCAGATTCACTCAACCTCCGGGACAATGTGTATTGCTACTGGTTTGGATCCGGACATTAATTAGATAGTAATAACTTTTATAGAAGTACAAATTAATGATCTTTAATGTGTGTGTTTCTGAGAAAGAGTGAGTGGTATGAGAGGACTAGAGAAAAATACTGCGGCATCAGATACAGTTATTCAATCACTCGTTTCCAGTTACGTCACATAAATCCTGCCTGTAAAAGAAAACAAGCACAGAAAAGGCAACATTATCAAAGCTTTTTTTCCATTTAAAAGACTGAGGATGAATAGAAGATCTTTTATGTTCTCTATATGATGTACATGCTGTTCTGTTCTGAATAGAAAATGGAAGCACTACATTTTCATCTAGGAGTGGCTTTCCCGCTTCCCTAGGGGGAGAGCATCTCTTATGTCCCTGAATGACCTAACCCAAAATGGATGAACATTTTTGGAATGAATGAATGAATGAATGAATGAAAATAATATAGCAACTCAATGCTATGAAATTAACAGAACAATAATTTCTTCCATGAAACACACACAAATGCTTACATGATTTATTTACTGTACATGCATAGTATTCTTGTGCTACAGTCTTTGGCTAAATGTCAAATACCACAGCTATACTTCGATTAACAGCAAATTGGGCTTTTACATGTTGTGTTCTG
Source organism: Megalops cyprinoides (assembly GCF_013368585.1). Classification (NCBI taxonomy): domain Eukaryota; kingdom Metazoa; phylum Chordata; class Actinopteri; order Elopiformes; family Megalopidae; genus Megalops; species Megalops cyprinoides. The sequence goes on from NC_050593.1 coordinate 20,690,208, forward strand.
TTGTAGTAGATTTTAATGTATTTATAAATTGAAATCCCACAAGAAATAACAATGTTTCTACAAGTGTATTGGTTGTGTTTTACAGAATTAAATATTCCAATACGCATTAAATACAACTCTAAACTCAATTACTTCTCACTCCACTGGTGAACAGGTTGAGGGACTGCTGTTCTATTAGGAATGTAACTACCAGTATTGTTCTGTTTGAGCCAGCTGAGTAAAGTGCTTCCATTTTCAACACCCCCGCTCTAATGTGATCTATTCTACTGAAATACCTAAATCCTCATGGATTATAAAGCACATATCCCTCCTGAGTACTTGGATGCTGTTTCTGGTACATTTAAATCATTTTTATGACCAGTTCAGTCTTAAACCTCTGGCATCTTTCCTGAAAATCTGCAGTTGACTTGAATGATGGTAAATGAACAAAACTACAGTGGTCACAAATGTGGATCACTGCTTTGCTGAAGTGAGATTCTTTGAAATGTTACAGACTTGCCTTAACAGTTTCTGACTGTATAATCCCAACCTAGGAGTGCTGTCAAGCTTTCTTAAAGCATGATTGTCTCTCATGGGGTTTGAATAAACCAAATAAATATCCAGTGTTGATTTTACTTGTTTACATTAATTCACACATGACAATGTCTTCAGCCTGAGAAACCAAATTCCAGCATACCATAATTAGAAGAGCAAATGTTTGCCCAAAATACCCCCAGTGGCAGCTGGAAGCAGACAATAAGAAAGTATGACATTCTGTTGTTTATGTTTGACAGGAAGTTACTGAGCAAGTCATTGACCAGGCACTCAATATCAATGGCAATGCAGTGTGGAAATGTAAAAATAAACATGTTAATATTGTGTATGATCATTTGGTAAACCTGATGCTGATTATTTATCTCAGATGTAATATCAAGCAAAGCAGACATAATTATTTACTGAATTAGCTTGAGATTCTGTTCTTCAAATTTATTGAGCCACAACCATCCAGCTTGCATCCTATTTAATGTTGAAGTTATCTATATCTCAGATTTTCTGCAGGTCCCCTCTGGTGTCTGTAAGCCATGCCCCAGAGTGTGAGCATCAAGTGCTGTCACCTGAAGACTAGCAACAGCTGATCACAAAGTGTATTTTAAGAGAGGTCCGCTATTCCTGTCCCAACAACACACAAAACAAAATAATAACGTTCCTTTAATGTACATGATAGGTTATGGTGATTGTTCATGATTAATGATAGCTGGATATTCTTTTAACTGTTATAGACTACTGTTTTTACCGTGACTGGATATTGTATTATTTTCAGAAATCATGCTGAAAGGGGAAGGGAAATTATAGTTTTCTACAGTACATCACTTTTCAATCAATATGTCCTTACATGTACTTATTACTTATCTCCCAATATTTCAAGAAATGTTCACTGACCAAACATTTTTTTACATAGACCTGAAATCAAACTCTGATCTAATGCCCCTTCTTAAATCTAGCCAACAAAACAAATGCCATGTAAACAAAAGAAAGAAATACTGTATCAACTGAAATTAAAGAAAAAGCCACAGGAGGAGATTGCTTTCTCATATTAGTTTTTGAACATTTTGGGGTAACTTTCTGCTTGTACACAACGGATCAAGTATCAATGAAGAATTATCTTCTAATAACAACCTATCAAGCAGTCATGTTGTAAATTTTCTATCAGACTGATTTTTCTCTTTCTGTATACAGGCAAGGATATCCCATGTGCCCGGTTTTCCCCATAGCTAGTGAACCCTCTGCTGAAAAAAGGAAGCTTTGTCTGCACCAGAAATAACAGGAGCAACAAGATGTATGGATGTAATTCTTTGCTGCTGATCTGGTTTTATATCTGGAAAACATTGACAATTTCATTTCCCAACCAAGAAGTGTTCATTATTCTCCAAAGTCTCTGGATGTAACATTTATGAAAGTAAATCTGAAATAATGGTTATTACTATTTAATCTCAAATGTATTACTGGCAATGCCATCAATGATCACTTTATACTACTCATTTCAATCTTATTAGGGAACTGTAAATATACATTGCACACCTACACAGCTATGAAAACCTGCTGTGCAATTGTTTCATCACTAGAGACCCTATACGTAAGTTTAACAGCATAGAAACAGATAGTTAATGAAATTTATGGAAGGGAACCTTCCATATCTTTCTGGGAATGCTGGAACATAGAGATAATTTGGTCTGAACAGAAAAGCTGTCTATCTTCATGAATTATGCAAATTACCCACCATCCTTTTTTGCTGACTCATATTTTTGCTCTCTTTCACTCCCCAACTTTTCTCTGATCAGAAAGAGAAATGGAGGAATGTTTTAAATGTCATGAATGTTGATTCAGTCGACCTTTAATTGATCTGCCCTCAAATTCTATTTTTATTTGTTTGGTGCACATGCTGCTTGGTTTTACATAGCAACTTTTCCATTCACATCAAATAATGGCAACAGAAATTCAACAAACACAAAGAGTTTTTATTTGATTTGTGGAAAACACAACCTTGCTGGATGAATTCAAAAGTAGCATCGGGACATCACAAGGCCACTTTCGCGATAAGTCTCATTCACAACTGGCACCTTTTTTGAACGGCTTATTACAAGTTGAACCTAGATTCACACTGGGCAAATTGTAAGTGAACTGAAATGATGAACCCACCAAGTTCAATATGGAACATCCTGTTATGTTGGTTTTGGCTTGTTTTCATTTGCCTCCTGGTATGATTATATTACTCTCAGTGGTTTTCACTCTTGTTCAAATGAGGAAATCAAACAAACTAGGTGTGAAAGAGATCAAGACCTTTGTGGAGCTTATCCATCTATATGTGACTGCTAAGTCATGGCAGCTAGTGCTGTTACAACAAATAACCGGTTATAAATGGAAAAAAATAAAGATCATCAGCGTGTGAAAAGCAATTATATATAGCAGTATGACTAGGCAAACAGGTAAAAATCGAGGAAACTAACCTAATGGAGTACAATGATCTGGAATTTTTTTAATACGCTTACCACATTAATGACAACCATAGTAGATTAATTGTAGTGTAATTGCATGTTGCTTAATATTTATCTTTTAAATAAATCATTGTCATCAAATGACTGATGTGGTACATGGATTGACGGTGTGGTTTATGGAACATAATTACATTAGCTCATGAATCCTAGTCATTCCCGTTACCTAATATTAACTTTGTACCACCACAAATCATTAAAAGAAAAGTGAAAATTTTCACGGACAAATGGTCTGCTGTTGTGCCAAGACCAAAACAAAGGCAGAACGTCCTTGGTCTGTGACTCCAAATTGTGGGACAACAAGCATTATTCACCAAGACCCTTAATTCCTGCTCAAACATCATGTTAAAAGCTCCCTTGGTGAATGCGCTTGTAACTTTTAAAAGTGAATCTCAGTTTTCCCATTTTGTTACGGTCACCAAATCCTTTCACCAAACTGAAAGCATTCGCGTTTCATTCTTAAATTGTCTGAGGGCTCAAAACGTCACATTCCTCCTTGGTGTATTGCATGACCTTAGAGCACACTGTTTTCCTTTGTGCTTCTCCTTTTCGTTCACACACGTGATAGGTTTCCTAGTTTTTTCCACTGTCAACTCCCAAGGTGTGGTACAGAGACCGCCGCGTCTCGTAAGCATAGCGAGGAACTGCACAGGAAAAGCGGGTTCTTCCACCGGCTATTCCTGCGCAGCTCCACCCTTTCAGTCAAACCATTGGCCGCCTCCCCCAGTCAAATACCTCGGTTATTGGTTTGTTTTCCTGTCATTTACAGTTGAACTTTTTTTTGTCTCTGCCTTCCTTGTCTAGTTAGCCTGCTACATGTAAAGCAGTTTGAAATCTTAGCTGCCTAACTAAAGGAAAAGCCGGAGGGGGGATATTGCGGAGAAGTAAATAATTGAAACGTTTCAAATAGCATAGTGGGACTGACACCATTTGCTAGTTACTGTAAAAGCGACAAGAACAACCACAGTGCTCCCGTAGGCTCCTCGAGGTATCAGACGGGCGAGTGCACTGTGTGTGGATTCGCCCGATTAGGAAGTTCAGATAGCTAGCTTACTCGCCTAGCCTCCAGACTGTGTGTTTCGTTTATTTTCTTTTATTCTTTGCTCGCCAGTTATTGACTTTTGTGGTAACTATTTTCACACAGCTGACCAACTAGTCAGCTAGCCGGCTAATCACTGAAGCTAGGTGTCGTTTCACACAAACGCCTTGGGGATGGTAGCTAGCTAAGTTAGCTGCCAGCCAAACGAAATGCAGTTCAGTAGGGGAGGACAACGGGGAAGATGAGTCGTTGGCGTTGCGGTCCAAACAAAGAAAGGCGACGCGAGATTGACAGAATCAATGTATGATACACCCGCAAGGTTTTTTTTGTTTTGTTTTGGTGGGCAAACACCCGTGTGTTCAGATAATAACCAGCAAGTACAGAGTTTGAGGTGAAGTAGCATAGGTTGACGCACCACCGGCGGAACATGGCAACAAAAGCCAAGTCTGGAGTGAACAATGAGAGCGGTTCATTTCGGGAGGGTGCCAACGCTGACAGCAGCACGGGTAGTCCCACACTGGCCGGTGCCGCATCACTGTCACTGACCAACAATAGGACCTATTCACTGGATGACCTGGACACCGTCGCTACGGTTGGTGAGTAGTAAAGCAGTTTGCATTTGATTTCTAACTTGCCTTCCAAACGAGAACAGCAATACAAGTTGGTAAATGATGAATAAGATAGGTGGCTAACTGCGTCCTCATTTGGGTAGCCTGCTATATACAGTGTGTAAGTTTTCGACCCAGTTCGTCTTAGATTGGTGTCTGAGCTGTATCGTTGGTACCTAATGAGGTTTTAACTGACTCGCTAAGAGTTCCTTTGCATCTAGTCTACCTTAATTCCTTCAAGGTGGGGGTTAGCTAATGTAGATAGATCTATAGTGAGATAACTGTCAGTTCTAAGTTTACCTCAAGCATCCCGTAGAGTTATTTTAGTTGGGATATTAACGTTAACCTGCTAACCAACTGTTTCCTTTCACTTTAAAGAAAGCAGTTGCTAGCTATCTCCTGAACATGCTGCAGGTGGAGGCAACCAAATTAGTTAGCTACCTGGCTAGCAAAATACACAGGTAGGTAGCTGCCCTCCGCCAGAGCCTTTCTTACCAATTGCTGTCTTCACATCTAGCTAGCTGCTGCTAGTGTAAAACTAGCTAGCTAATTCTTTGGGAAACTAAAATCTGTACTTAGTGAAATAGAGATTAATATCTGTCATAGTTGTTAATTGCAGACCGTTTCCTTATATTAACATTTACATTTACTTTAATTCATTTGGCATTTTATCCAAAGCGACTTACAAGTTAGGTAGAGTACAGGACAAGCAAAAAAAAAAAAAAACATATTAAACACAATCATGATTTGTCTGAAAAAAGTGTATGAAACAAGGGTCCTTGCCAACAGTCTTGTAAAATCTTTCTTTTGCTCTGGCCTTGGTTTATATGTTGCTAAAATAGTCCCTTTTTCCTCTCAGAAGTGCATATACATAATTGAACATGGTTCAATCCTTCCTTTTACCTCCAGTGGTTTAGAAGCAGATGCTAGAAATAGAAAAAAAATGTCATATGACCACATGCTCTCCTTGGAGGTTGTGTAAATTCGTATTGCTTAAAATGTTCACACATTTTAATTAGTCTTACCAAAGGTGTGTTGGCACTTTGTTGGATGTGTGAGAAATGGAGTATTTCTGGATGAAATGCATTGCTTGGAGGCTGAGGAGAGGAGAACGGAAGTGGCAGGCAATAAAGGCAAAAGTGTGAAGTTGTCAGTACGTGTGAATTGACTCTCAACGCTTTACTTTCATTGCAAGGGCAGTAGTCGTGGCCGTGGTCATTAGTGTCAACTCTTCAGGGTCAAAAATCAGATCTACTGACATCTATAAAGAAAAGTGATGTGCTACGTATCCAAGTATCCTTGTCTTTGAAAATAATGAGTGCTTTAGAAGGTTTTTGGTCAGACAAGATCCCACTGCCATATCATTTCATTCATAAAATCAGCCAGCAAGTGGCATTTGATGATTTGTCAGCATCGGTCCTGATGCAGCCTGTCATGACTTATAATTATTTCTGTGGTTTTATTGTTGACAAACTTATATTCCCTAATGTGCTTCAGGTCACATAGGTAACTTCCTGTTTACAAAAAACACTGAAAACACAGGAGAAGGAAAGACATTTTTAGGAGTGATACCTCAAGAGCTCCCCCAAAACTGTAAAGAAATCTGAAATGAGAGGAAAGGAAATTCTCCTGGTCTGTCAGGTGGTTTATCTCAATCTCTATTGGTGTTGGTCCAAAAAGTCAAAGCTCACTTGGTGCTCAGCTCATAGGCTTAACTATTATCTTAGTTTGTTTTAACATGTTCCTAAATCGGATCAAGTGCAGGTAGTTCCCAGAATTTCCGGTGTTGCGATGTCTGATGACATACACTCAATCTACCTGTGCAGTAAAAATTACAGCTTCTTGTATTATCGACCTACTGTCCAAATGGTGACCACAGATGGCCTTGGATCTGTGTCTGAACAGTTTATTAGGTGAGATGCAAGTTCAACATGTAGGATCAACTGTACAACGCTAAAAATACACAAAAGCAGCGAGGATATGTCTACGGTACATTCATTCCATGGCATGAACTTTTCTTCAAATCACAAACATTAACTCTTAACTAATCAGTTTTTGTAGTCTGTCGAACCACCTCATTTAATTAACATATGTGTCTGATTGGCTGAAAACTGGGAAGCACTCAAGGTTCAAATAGAAAGAGCGTTCATCCTTAGGCTAAAGCCTTTTTCGCAGCTGTTGCGGTATTCCTGCTGTCATACCGAGTAAGTAAATTGAAGATGATGGTCTTCCATGAATCGTCTATGATGAAGTCTCCTGAATGAGCTTTCTGTTCTGTCAGCTCGGTGTAAATATTTAATGCTGTTAGTTCAGCTGTACTACACAGAGAGGCTGCATAGACATGGGTTAGATGCCAACTGTTAACTGAGTTACTTGGGTACTGCAGTAGTGCAGAGGCATGACATAAAGCTAACCATTTGCGCTATGTCATGTTTACATTTTTTTGCCATGTCAAATGTTTTCAACATGTTTGCAGATTACTTAGTTTCATAGAGGGCTTTTTTTTGTAAAAGCCATTTTATGAAATCTTCTCCACAGGTAATACATATCTACTTCTATGGCTCACATAAATCAACCTGTAATTACATGTTTCAAAAGCTTGTAATCCCGCAGTTCTCCATGGTTTGAATGAAATCCAGAAGACTGGATCAAAATGGAGCTTGTTCAGAATACAGTACATCTGGGGTGATAGACACTCAATTTAGGATATCAGAGGGATTTCCTTTTCGCTTTATTATCATTACATAATATTTCTATTAGCAAGATACTCAAATTTAAAGGGTTTTTACAAATGTTACTACTCTTAGCCACAAATTATTCAAACTAATGTTGAGATTATTTGGAATCTATAATGTAAATATATCTATTTATTTGCATGCTATTTTTTGTTTCAGGGAAAAGATCATTTTCCCTGCAGAAAATTACATTTCATGCCATGCTACCACTGAAAGGATGAACCATTATAGGCCTGCCATAGAAATCCAATTTGCTGGATCTTTAGTGGGATAGAGGGGATTACTGCCCATTACAAATCAGTTAAGCTCTTATCTGGATGCTTTTATTATTTGAATTGTCCCTAAAATGATAAGGAAAGAACACATTTTCCTGAACACTGGCAGGGCATTCTAAATAAACACATAAGAGTTTTTGTTCTCCTACATTTTAAACTAAAATCACAAACATTTGTTAAGAGGACAAGCAAATGATATCCGTTAACAATCAATTGTGGTGGATGGTACTATCCACACATAACCCACTGATTGGTTACCATATTCCAGATCAAGTGCATGTATGAAAAGTACAATATCTGGCACAATCATTGAATGCATATTGTCATGACTTTTAATATTGAAAACATAATTGTGAACTGAAAGAAATTGGCATTAGGGCCCAGTTGTGCGTTTGATAAATACCCATATCTAATTTGTAAAATAAAATTTTACATTAATTTTTTTGTAAATGCTTTTGCCGTGTTTGCCTGTTCACATTTGTTGGCACCCTTGTTTGTTTTATGCAATAATTGGCAATTGTTTGTTGTATAAACACATTTACAACATAAAACACTGTTTTAGTAGCCAGAAAGTTTGTTTAAATATCTCTGCCACCCCCAGTGTTAGCCCAAGCGTCATATATTAATTTTAATACCCACAAGTGAATTACATAGCCAATAATAGCACCAAGTTACGTGTGATATGTGCATGTGTGGTCTGAATATAAAAATCTATAACTGCATATCCATATCCATAACTGCAATGTGTGGTAATGTAGGCCTGGCTATTAATTTATAGAAGTGTATCGTGAAAGGGACATACATTTATTATATGTTTGCAAAATTCATATTTAACATATTTAGCTGTCTTTGTCACCTCAAAACCATAGAACCCTCTGAAGTCTCAGATGAATAATTTTACCAGTAATAGGAATCACTTTGTACAGTTTTTATAGTGACCTGAGCAGATTTTTGTGAGTTCATCTATTTTTGCTTAAATACAGAAGTCACTTTCATATCATGGGTCTCCAAGCAGCAGTTTAATTTTCAAACCATTTATCAATTGTATGCAGTTTTACTGTCAGCAGCATTCCGCTTTAGTTGTACATGGTTCGATGTACATCTATATGCTAATTTTCCTGGATCTGACAAGTATCTGTCTAGTGTCCTCTAGCTGCCCTCATATTAGTTTGAGGAAGCATATTTCATGAGAAAGATGTATGGCAGTATGTCAAGTGAAACCCTACAGTTCTAATGAGTCTGTTTAGGACTGATATACAGAGCTTTTGATATTCACATTGAGAAAGTGGGTTTCTGTGAATTTCAACTTCAAATGATGGGGCATTCTGATGATTTATTCAGCCTGTAAAATGTGTTTTGGTGTCTGTAGCTCTGCATGCGGTCAGAGAGTTGCCCAAAGGACGCAATGACAGTATGCCTATGGGCAAGTACAGAAACAGCAGGCATGCAGTCTCTCAGGAATAGTAATAACTTTTTGGTTAGGAAATTGGAATTGCAATTCTTGGGAAATGTGTAGCAGTTGTCTGCATATTTAAATTAGCTGGTATATCATTTGAACAGTCTGTAACAATGTTGCATTGAATTTTTGAGAATAATCTTAATTCACTGTAAAGTTACTGCACTGTTAGGAATAAATAATTTTGGTAACAGTATTCAGAATTTCCCCCTTTGCTGTAGCTGTATTAATAATTGAGTATTTCATAGCTCAAGGTTAAAATCAAATTGCATTTCAACAGTCTTTGAAATTGTGAACCGTACAATATTTTGAACATGAGGTCTTTCATGTAGCCTAATCATATGATCATTCCCGGTTGTTTTATGATCAGACTCATTATATTTTCATTTTTATTTGCATTGCATGCCCTCAATAAGCCATCACCAAAATTCCTAACCACTTACAGTTTTACAATGTTTGTGTTAGTGACAGTTAGGGTTGTGCCAATGGACGATGACATTTGACATTGGTGACGTAGTGCTCAGTTGCCAGTGTTACATTCTCAACAGCTTTAAGGAAAAAAAATCTTTTTAACAAGTCACCTCTCCATTTTTTATGGTATTGGCTTATCTGGTATTGCCATACAAAAATTTTCACTCCTACAGTGTGCCTCTATTCAGAGTTAGTGAAGTGTGCTGTTAATGGTATGTATGGCATCATTGTAAAATATGTGAAAATGTCCGCTCCCTTGAGCATAGTTTGAACTTTGCACTTTATTATACAGTTCTGGAATGATGCAGCCTTGGTGGACCATTTCCTATCCGAGAGCTTATTTTGTCAACCAAAAGTTTTTGCCCTGATCCCATTCCTGCCAGTCCATCGGGTGATGAACTCCCAAGTAAATGTGTTATTTTGCCATCTTTTGCAGATACTTGCCTCTTGGAAAGATCACAGATAACACCAAGATCTTTGTTATTACAAACTAACATGTTTAGGTAATAGCTGCTCATTTCCCAAAACTTTTTAGTCATGTTATTTACATTACAAAATTGCTATTCAAACCAAAAGTTATTTCCATTCAGCATACATGATTTGTATCACATCTTACTGTTTTTGCTTATGTTTATCTTGTCTTATACATAACTCCTCTGGTACTCAGAAGTTCTATATCATGACATTGTTTGATTGAAATGGAACTGGAAATGCATACAGGACTGAAATTGTGCAAGGAATATTTTGGTTGCATGCACCCTTTGATCATGTCCAGTATGGCTAAGGAAAGGTTGTTATTGTGCATGTGTTCTTTTTCTGAGAAAGCCTCCTGGCGTAAACCTAATTTGGAATTGAATCATGCATAGACCCTAGGTAATGTTATTTAAATGAAGTCATTATCAAATGCAGTTTGTGGACCATGTCCTCATGGACCTTCTACAGCAAACTTTTTGGGACTTACAGAGATTTTTCATACTTACTGTATCTGTAGGCCTTATTCTGGGGGTACTGGGCACTAAGGAATGGTTGCTATGTCATGCTGCTTAGCTTGCATTCATATCAGTAACTATATTAACAGGTTCTAACATGACATTTTATCAGCCATTTCTAGCTTTTTGACACATGTTTTAGATGTATGTTATCATGCCAAACTCTACTACCTCACCAAATGTGCATGGGTTAATTATAAAAGCCTTGACCATCAGTACCTGTATTTTCAATAAGTCTATTAAAGCACCCCTAAACTGAGGCAAAAAATCAGAGAAAGAAATGTAGCCCACATTTTAAGTGAATTGCGCTCTCATGTCAGCGCATAGGCTTAAAATAAGTGTACTGAATTGAACAACATTTGTAGAAGATCCACACTCAACATCCTTAGACAATATTTTCAATAATATTAAAGCTAACTATACAAATGTTTTGGCATACTGCCTTCATCAGTGAAATTGTATTTTTTCCTAGGTTGGCAGTTGTTTTCCACATATAATAGCTTGTAATACATCAGCTTGCATTAGGTATTGTAGGTCTTAAACCTTCTTACACACACAAAAGCAGCTAAAACAGATTGCTAAACTGAGGCTCAGTGGTTTGTGAATGAACAAACTGAATTTTGTATTGCCTCTCATCCCTTTCAAGGCTCTTAAAGTGCTTTATGGTAACGAAGGTCACGCACACACCTGGTGTAAAATAAAACAATCTTCAGCTTCCCCTCACAACTTCACTGAAAGAAAACAAGGAACTACACGACAAAGACAATAACAAACTGAAAGACCCCAATGAAAAGTCTAACTGCATTTTTCAACTTAGCTTTCACTTTCACATATACACAGCTCCCTTTCTATGCCTTATAGTTAGTCCTCCATTTGTCTTAAATCTGTGTTGTGTGGATGAAAACGAGGACCCCAGTGGTGGGTTTTCTTCAACGTGATTCCCTGTATACATACCAAAACTAATTGGGGGAAAAATACACACACATGCAGTTTTGCATAGTGCTCTGACTTCCTTCATGAGCAGATTGTAAGTTAAGTGATACTGATACTGCGCAGTGCTCTTGAGCTTAGTACGTAACCTGAATATCCCTGTAAAATACACCTGCAATGATCAGTATGTAAAATGTAAACAGTTTAGGCCAATTGGACCTTGACAAGTCTGTGTAGAAAGGAAATAGCTGATTTTTGAAGGGTTTGTTTTAGCTTTGAACCCATGCCCTGTGATTCACCATCTTTTAGCCATCCACTAACAAAGATACAGTTTGATACACTCTTCGGGTTTGTTTACATATTCCAAAGTGTCACCTAGGAGACAAAGGATTTTATCATATTTGAATGAACAAAACAGTCAAATCCTTGTTGTTGTTGTCATAAAAAACACTCAATTTCAAATATGTTGTCAGCATTATATGTTGGCAGTGAAGTGAAAGACAGCGTGCAGTCTGAGACATTGAGTCGATACTCAGCTACTGTAGGAGGATAAAACTGTTTAGCAGAGAGAGGTTGATAAGTGTAAAGTGAAAAATGCAGTGTTATTTATCCGATTCTGTGGTGCACTGAACCTGTTCTATGAAATCTGTCGGTGTAGTGTTTTGTTGTGTTGAGTGAAACGCTCATCAAATGAGTTTATCTGCAAATCACAGGACTCAAGCTCACGCAAATCAGCTGAGGAATTTAGTAGATTGGAATTCCATGAAAATATTGTTTCCTCTCTACTTCCCCTGTGTTCCTAGCTCTTACTTATTGCGTATGGACCTGCTGTTTCTGAGTGTGTGAATCATTTCCTGGGTGTGGATGCTTGAACTTTTTTTTTTTTTTTTAACAGTTGACTGACGCGTTTCTGTGAAGTGCGAAATGAGTGAACTAAGTTCACGCAAACCCTGTAGTTTTGTGGCAGCTTGCTTATCATATAGTTGTACTTGATGAGGTCTGCGAATGAGCAAATGTAGTTTGGTTCCATTACAGCTCCACTGGAATTTTATAGAACACATTGCGAAGTCAAATGTGTTGGAATTTCTCAGAAATCCTGAGTTTACTTTATCTGGTTTCCTAAGTAACCTAGTAATGTATTTATCAGGATATACTCAAGTTGCCCGGATGTAACTCATTGCAACCAAACACATTCCTTTATTTAAACAGTATCCTCTACAGTGTAGGATGTATCCTATACAGTAAGTATACAAAATGGAAAAGTTGGGGCTAATTCCATGTCCTTTCAGTCAATAAGCTGACTGAATTGAAACAGAATTGACCCCACCCCCGTTTTGTCCTTGCAATGATGCAAAGACAGTGTGGTGAACAGGTATTTATTATAACTGGAAACTGTATTCTAGGTATTCAGGGTCCAAAATTAACACCTGCCAGAATGCAAATGCAGGTGGGTTTTCTTTTTGGCGAGTTGCAGTGTCACTAGCTCTTCTGGCAGGTGTTCTTTTGTGTAAAAAAAAAAAAACAAAACAAAACAAAAAAAAAGCCTAATAATAAATGAATGAATAACAAAAATGACCGTGGCCTACTATTTTAGCCAAAGAACACCTTGTAAGATGCAAAATATCTGAGTACTCATCTTGCTTGTTTCTTCTTGTGCTGTAAGTCAGTGGTAGGAACCCTCTGTCATTTTCCAGGTGTGAAATCTTGTTGGTCTTTTCTCTACAATCGCTGGTTGTCTAATTACAAGCTACATTTGACGTTTGAGCTGAGTTCTGGTCTCAGAGGTGGTTTCCCTTTGCCATGTCTATCACATTTTCTGATGGCTTGCTCTACTGTCGGTTTAAGAATGTGGAGACACCAACTACACTGAGTAAATAGACGGCAGATGAACGAAGACCATGTTCTCTATGGTACATGCCATCGGGAAAAAAGGGAAGACTCCTCTCTGATTTTGAGTGGCTGTGCGAGTTCATTTTACTCCAGATTCTAAACAACCAATTCAGTTCTTTCTGTACTTGGATAACGTCTGGCCAGCTAACTAACTAGTAGTAGTAGCAAACGCTACTATAATTTAGCTGTCAGCTTTAGCTGTACTGTTGTCTTTCTGGGTAGCTGTTTTAGCTAATGATATGCAATGTGCTCACCATAGATATGTGGACCTTGCAGGATCCAGTTAAAATGTAGCATGATTTGCAATTAATTATTTTGACTGATGTTTTTTTTTTTTTTTCCCCATTTGGACCAAAAAGTTAATTTTGAGCCATGGATATTACTCTATAATCCAAACACATTCTGTGTGCTGACTCTTTCCAAGGTCTATGTTAGTTCCAGGGCCTGGACACTTGATTTAGGTCACTAAAGTGTTTGTGTGTGTTCATTGGCAGGCCTCATAAATAGAGCTGTGACCCAGGGGCTAGTACTGGTGTGAGAATAGCTGTAGTATCCTGTTACTAGCCTAGATGAAAGAGCAACAGGCTCCCTGTATAGATGTTAGTTGCTGCAGCAAAGGGATTCTAAGGTTCACAACACAATCCTGTGTAAGGGGCCAATTTAATCTCCCACTGATATGTTTCATTTTATCATCAGTTCAGACTGTAAATTACACACCTCTGCATGAAAGTCACTTGACATTTGCTAGGTTGCCCTTGCAACTCATACAGTGTGAAGATAAGCTATAGAAGAATATATTCCTAAAGATTTTTTTTTAAGTATTCAAATTGTTGCAATATTATGAAATTTGCAGATTTTTTAAAGAGGCGGTGTTTTAGTGTGGATTGAATTGAAATGGTAGTTTTAACCCCTGGTATAAGCATGTTTAATGACAACTTTATATCTTAAACTAATGGTTTATGAAAACTTTAGTTTTAGCAGGTCAGTGATGTGACATAAATCTTTCCAGTGATGTAACAAAAGGAATCCAACGCTTTTAAATCTTCACTTGGGTTATGCCAATACTGACCTTAATTATAAAATTTAGAAAATTCTTACTGTGTAGAAGAGGTGTGTGTGAACATGTGTGTGATTTCATTATTTACTGATCCTGCTAAGCTGCCAAAGGAGGTTGAGCACTCCAGTAGTCCTTTATCAAGCAAATCCCAGTTTCACAGTTTAATTTCACATGAAACGACAGGATCATAATCAAGATCGTGACTGACCATCCTTTCATTGAAAAGATGGCACTAAAATTGGCAGGTAGATTTAATATGTTTCTGATCAATCTCTGCTGATTTGTTTTTACTCTTACAAACATGAACAATAACCTCCACTCCACACTTGACTGCAGGCCCTAATGAATCATGCAAGATATTGAAGGAGAGCGAGAGATAAGGTATCCTCAATGCATATCAGCGAGACTAATTGACTCGATAGGACTCTTAGGCAGATAAAGAGCAATCCAGGGAGCACGGAGTCGTGGAGCCGTGCTGCATTCCGGAACACACAAAATAACATATCAGCCTGAGCTGTGTCACAAAAGGCCATGAATTAAGTTCTGCGAGAGGTTCAGCTATTAATTATATTTAACGATGAGCAGTTTCATCAGGGAGTAAGCTCAGTCATGTGTGCAGTAAAAAAAGAAAGTTTATGGAGTGGGGTTGTGCCAGTATCCCTAGAGCATGGGTCCCCAAACAGAGATGGCTGGCCTGGAATCCTAGCACGGTGTCACAGGGTCGTCAGCAAGCATTCAGCATTAATTTTTGTTTATTTGTCAGCTTTGCATTAACTGCAAAAAAAAACAAATGTCCCTCTTGAAAATGGCCATTTCGCTCTTTCCTCAAAGTGCACAAAGTGTGTCAAATATTTGTATGGTTGGAAGAACAAATGAGTACAGCTGTAGAGAACAGCTAGCACTTAACTCAGGTTAACCAGGAAAGCTCCAACTCTTGTCACTGGTGTGTGTCTTCAGTGTAACTTTTGTTACTACTGTTTTTCCATGCAAAACCGTTATGAATGACTTCCTTTGAAATATTTGAGTCATCCTTTTCCTTTTTACAGCAGTCTACATGTCAGAAGTGCTATATAAATGTGATGTAATTGTTGGAAAAGGGGACAGGAAGGGACAGGAAGATACGGACTGTGAAACGTTGGGAACTTCTCAGAGATGAGTGCTGTCCTACTTCTACAGCACAGGTGGAGGCTGCCTGCACCAAATGCTCTTGTGCAATGAAGAGGGCCAGCGGCCCTCTCTCAGCTCTCCTTTCGAGTGCTCTGTCACACTGCGTCTTATCTTCTAATATCAATAATCTGCAGGAGGAAAATGAGTAATTCTAGCAAACACCGCAGGAATTGGAATTTCACAGTGCGTTGTTTCAAAACGTAATTTGTGTAGCCACGCTGGAGGCCTTCCAAATGTTCAAGGTGTCCTTGTTCTCACGGCGGGGATGGGCCCCAGTCTCGTTTGATCGCACATCGTGATGGATCTTCGCCCGAGCTGAGATGAGACAGACGGACTCTTTGCTGAAGCTGAACTGTGAGGCACATGCAGTAATATCTGCATTTCATTTTGTACCGGGCCGCCCAGTTTGGTCAAGTGTGTGCGTGCCCTCTAGGCACTAAGCAACCTGTGGCAACTGTGTGAGATGACACAGCTGGCAAGTAGCAGCTTTGCTGTGTGATTGCAGTGGCATGTACCTCCATCACCCTCGCCGTGCCTCATCAGTGGACCGGAAGGTCACTCCAGGGTTGCGGCCTGAGCATCGGCAGTAATTGTGTCCGAAATTGTTTGACTTGTAGCTCGTGGCAGACGTCGTGCCAGGTGAGACCTGCAGTTCCGGTGGATTCGTTTTGTCAAAATCTCCTCTCCTCTGAGACATCACGAACATTGTGGTGTGAAAAGAGGGTGAGAAAGCTTCTTTTTTTTTTTTTTTTTTTTGCTGTTGACTCATCATGATACACAGGACCAGGTCTTTTTCTGTAGACACCCCTCAAAGCCTGCACGTTACATCTTGCACCAGGGTTCTGGCATGCCAGTTTTCACTGTTTGGATGTTTACAACACTATGGTAACCTGTCAGTTCACCTAAAAGGACCTGTTGTTGTATTTTGCATTCTGCCCTACGTATCTGCCGTGTTTGAATTTCAAATCAGCTGCACCACAATATTTTAAATGAATCAGAGACACAGAAGTCTTTATAAACAGAATAGTCTGAAAGTCGTTGACCATTTCTAAAACATTTGATTCGAAAACTGTTTCACTTTATTCATTTGATTGTAGATTTGTACTTTGATTGCATGGTAATTGTGCTTTTTTAAATTTGATGTGCTGATTTGTCATCTTTGATTTGATATCTTGAACATATCCAGGCAGAGTGTTACAATGGTCCTGTGAGTGTAGAATTGCCATTCACATTTGTTTGGGTGGACCCCCCTTGCAACTGTGTGAACCAAAACTTGGTAAGCAGAAGTCAAATGCTTCCAGAGAGGGAGCATTGAGCCTCTCTTATGCCATTGTATTAATCTATAAGTACTAACCCGCAACATTGCAGAAATATACAATTAGTTAAGTAATGGGACTGAAATTCTTTACACATAAAAATTTGACACCTCAATGACTTGGCTATTACTGTTGCAGTTTGAGCCTAAATAAGTAGACTACTCAGCTGAGAAAAGTGATTCGGACTATGAAATGAAATGAGGGGAAAGATACTGATAAAATGAGAGGACTCTCATTGCTTTCACAGAGTATTTACTGCTCTGTTTGTTCTTCATGCAGTGTGAACAACACACATTGAGAGTTTAGTGGTATCTGGTGCCAGGAGCTACAGTTTTAATAGTTTATGGTGACAAGTTCAGCACTTTTATAATTTGTGTTGCAGGCTACAGGTTATTTTATATATAAAATTCAGTATATATGTATTATAATGTATTAAATTGTTATTTCCTGTTTGGTATTGGTATAATTTGGTGGGTATTTTCGTCTCTGGGATATATCATGCACAAATACAGTAGCTAATGATTCATTTGCCCTAACATGTCAATCCAACCAGTTGAGTCTCATACCACTGGTGATTGAGAGTTCCTACTTCCTGCTTCCTCCCTATAAAACTCTTCAAGACATATGCATAATGAAACCAAGAAGCCAACATTCAAACCACTTTTAATGCACTGAGTCACTATCAGATCCTGCACCTTCAGTTCAGTGTGATTAACACTTTATGAGAAAGAATTTCATTTTTTCCTCTGTATCATTTGTTCAATGGAACTGAGTGACACTGAGTAACAAGTGAAATGATCTGATCATCCCAGAAAGTTGTGGTAATGAACAGTGCCTTCAAGGTAATGCCTCGTATCTTATTTCATGATATAGACCTATTGCTCTGATGGTATATTTTATGAATGTTTATTTGTGTATCTATTTGACATTAGCTACAGTACTTGAGGCCATGTCTTTATTAGCTTAGCCACAGACATGTCAGCTCTGCAGGGGAATATTTTACAGTGAAATTATGCATGAGCCGCATACACTTATATTAGTCATAATATATGCTTATCATATTAAAAAGGTCATAAGCACAGAAGAAACACCTCTAGAATTGCCATACACAACTGTATGGTATAATGGCATTTTTCCGTGTCTATGCACAGATGGCAGCCACATGTTGTTGTATTACAGGTATTGAATAGCAACGGAATGGACCCCAGTGCACTTTGTGTAAAGGGAAAAGTGAGCCTGGGCTCATTAATCATGCATGAACTGAACTGCCGTTTGTAACACTGACCTTCTTTGGATACTTAAATTTGACCCCTGAAAAAATAAACAGTATCATACATTACCTTTGTATTCCTCTCAGTTTAAGGTTGCAAACACATACCATAATAGCCATATTTATGCTATCGTAGATGTAGGTTGATATTAGCTTATACTGATATCACTGTTTTAAATGGCAGAGATATTTTTGCATGTTTGTGACACTGCCATATCGTTGGTTTATTACTTGCATTTATGAGTAACCTGGTACGTTTGTATGCTGAGAGCACTGTCAGTAGAGATACCTGCTTTGAGTGACACCCCTACAGATGTGTATTGTATTGACCTGAATGTGGCAGAAAAGTTTGTAAGGACCCTAGGGAAGTTATGGTTAATTGTGTCTTGTATTGCAGCGCTCTGCAGGTTTGATATATACCCTTCTGACCTGTAACTTGGCACATGGCATATCTGTCATCCCTGTCCTTTAGTTAAGCATGACTCTTCTCAGATATGATTAAAGTTGAGTTGAGAAGCTACATGTGCTTTGCAGACATGCTTGTGAAGGATAATTAAACTTCCCACAGAGATAGGCTGGCCATTGTCATAAAATTGTATGGATGTGAAGGTGTGAGGGCCCAGGGCACTGCTCCTCTTGGTGGATCACATTGAAGCAAAAAGGAACAAAGGGGCTCAAACATAACAGCTTGTCAATCTGTGCCGGCACTCAGGGCCTTCTGTGCCTTACCGCTTTAATGAAACGTGAACAATAAAGTTTAACTGAGACGTTTAACACGACACAGTATTCCGTCAAGAGTGAGTAGAGAGGTGTTTAATGACTGGAGATGAATTCACACTTTACCTTCCCCCTCTGGTCTGGCCAAGGAGTTTAGGAGTTTAGCATTATTGTGGAATAGTGCGCGTTTAGTTTGTGAAAGGTAATATTAGCCAAGTTGACCGATCTGCTGTTATGTAAAGAATATATTGTGCATGTAACTTAACATTTTATTTGTTTTTGTTCAACGTTTCATGTTGAAATATCTTCTTTGTACTGTGCATGCTGTATTTCTTTTGAAAGATACTGTTCATATTAATTTATGAAGCACAGTCCAATTCAAACGTTTTGTCCCATTTAGTATTTTAAAATGATGATGCAGAAAGTGAGAAATGCCATTGTGATATCTTTTTTCTCCCCACATATCATGACTCTTGTATATTACATCTCCAGAAAAAATGCTTTCAGCTTACAAAAACAGGAGGTTACTCACATGTGCTTACTCTTTGTGTCAGTAGAAACTCTTGCAAAAATTGGTCTGCCATTAAAATGATTGATATCAAAATGAATCCAGGTTACACTAAACCACATGGGTGTGATTTTGTCTCACAAATTGGACAAATATTACTCCAAAGCAAACCTAACCAATTCTTCCTAAATTCTTTCATGTGACTTAGTCATTTGTTTTTCTCATCAGCTATTTCAAAGAGAGCTCATTTGTCATCTCTGTGAAGTCACAGAAAATCCGCTAAATGTATTTCTTCTTACATGGAGCAGCATTGCAATGTAAGAACTGCGCAAATGTTATTAATTTATGTCACCATGAAGATTATATTATTATCCAGGCCGGGTAGAATTTCTGCAGCATGTGATGACATTGGGGGGGGGCTATCAAAAGAACTGTTGCAAACGCAACACACCAGCAGCCTTACAGTGACCTGATCACTACACACTACACACTACACACTGCTTGCTGCATTTGGCAGAGAGAAGAAAACTGGAATCACATGTAAGTATTCCACAGTGTAAGATCTGGAAAGGTTGCTAAAGCAATCCCAGACACACAAAACCTGCATACTTTTGGCCCAGTGTAAAAAGCCAAGTTGCAGGTGAAGACCCATCCAAGTTGCTTGGAACATGATACTGTTCAACTGCTGTTGTGTCAGAAAGGCCACCAGTTGAAAACATCAGGGTCTTTGTCACTGTTGACTATAATGGGAAATGGTGGCTTGGCTGTATTATGGAGGTTTACCATGACACGTCTGAAATACAAGTAGGCCTGAGCTTCCTGCATCCAGTTGGACTAGGTAGCTCATTCTTGTATCCAAGACGGTGTTATTCTAGTCATTTCTAGACCGTATTTTGGCCTTTTAACAGCAACAAGAAGACTGTATCATATGTCATAAGAAAACATGAAAGAGTCAAACAGGTTGTGCAATAGGACAGTAAAAAGGATGAGTTCACCAGAATCCTGACATAATGTCCACTTGATAGTTTACTTTTTCAGACTGCTGCTTATTTTTTCTTTCTTTCAGTGAAATGTGATATTAGGCACTACAGATCACACTGTTTGAAGAAACCCCATGTATTTCTTGGCTGGATCTATACCTAATCCTCTCCTCTGGTCTCTTGAATTTTAACTCCTTTAGCTTTGCTGTATAGTATGACATATCAGGTGTTAGGTAGCTAAATGTAAGTCACGTTTGTCTGTTGCAGGGACTGGTACGTTTGGCCGAGTGTTCCTGGTCAAGGACAAGAAGACCAGGGGCTACTTTGCACTGAAGGCAATGAAGATTCCGGATGTCATTCGGCTAAAGCAGGAGCAGCATGTTCACAATGAAAAGGCAGTTCTGACCGAGGTCAACCACCCGTTCCTCATCAGGCTGTGAGTGTGCGCTCTGTGCTGTTCTCTTACTGGGAGAACACTGTTCATTTGCTTAGAACACACCCCCGTTTTAAACACGCAAACTCAGCTGAATCATTTCCGGTCGATGTAGTAGAATATCAGCAGCACATAATAGCTGTATTCCCTGCGCAATCAAACATTAACTAACGTAATTTGTAGAGCGCAGTGGTTAAGCCTGTGTGTATTTGTGGAGCACCTCGCCACTCAGTCCCGGTCATGCAGGGCCACAGTGCCTGCAGGCTGTCGTCCCAGCCACAAAAGTCTAATCATTGTCTCAACTGAACCGGCTTAGTTGCCTTTCCCTGCGCGGGGGATGTTACCGGTTTGAAGAGAGGCAGAGAACCTGCTCCATTGTGGCCCTCCTGGGCAGCAGCTGAGTGGCTCTGGTCTGGGTGGTTGAGCACTGGATTACAGAAGAATGGGTCAGAATTGATGAGAATCGAGGAGGTGCTGGAAGGGAGGTAGAGACTAAGTGGCAACATGTATTCAACCTGATTCTCCACTAGTGTCGCTACAAAAGCCCGGAAGAGAGTCAGACAGATAATGGAGGTATTTTACATTTTATTTCATCAACTCACAATATGAGCCAGAATTTCAGAGATGACAGGTCCATCCGGCACAGCTAGACATTTTGAAAGTCTCTGTTTTCAAATTCATGCCCGCCTGTCACGTTTTAGGTTGACTGATTCTCTGGTTCCGCTTCCCAGATTTTGGACGCACCACGACGAGCTCTTCCTGTACATGCTGATGGACTATGTGCCTGGAGGCGAGCTCTTCAGCTACCTGCGCAACAGGGGCAGGTTTAATAACGCCACCGGACTCTTCTATTCTGCCGAGATCGTGTGTGCCATCGAATACCTGCACTCCAAGGAGATTGTTTACAGAGACTTGAAGCCTGAAAACATACTGCTGGACAGTGAGGGCCACATCAAGCTCACGGACTTTGGCTTTGCTAAAAAACTTGTTGACAGGTACAGATCACCCTCCTCATTTCATTTAAGGTACACAAAATGGATGCCAAATGAAAATGCTAAGAAGGTGCCGGTGCCTCTATATTTTGTGTCTTCTGACGGAGAATGGTTAGTTGCAGAGGTTTTTTTTTTTCTTCTAGCTGAAGAAACCTTCTGTTGAAATGGCATAGTTTCTCCAGCTGTCTTTATTGGCAACCCCTGAAATGTCCCGGCTTCAGATCAGTGATCTGAATGCAGGGCATTCTGAAACGAGAATCTCTGATTGTCTGATGAGGTCGAGACAGACATGGTAACGCTTGAGGACACAGCCTTAGAAAACCTTGACAGTCTGTCATACTGACAAGGTACCTGGAGATGTACATGGCTAAAAGTGAAACCGAGTTTTGGCTCCTCATCTATTTCCTCTCCATCACTACTTTTCACTCCCAACATGAAATAAAAATGAAGTTATTGATTTGTAATCAGAAAGAAATAACACCTGACTACTTATTTTCTCATTTTATTTGAATAGCAGAGACTGTAAGCCAAACAAAATGGCACAAGCAGGAAAATTGTATTAACACCTTGTCTGAAAGGTTTAAGGTTGAAACTCTCTTTCACTACAACACACTGCAGTGACTATTTTTTATACAGAAAACAATCAATCTGACCACTCTGAAATGTAAACTTAATGGCTTACATTTATATTTCCCCTGTGCTAGAGAGAGAAAAAATACATTTGCAGCAGATATCTCTCAGATGCACAAGTGACCCACTTATATAAATGGAAGGAAAGGAAATTGCAACAAATGCTGTTGGAAGACAACTACTCAGACATTAATGGTCCTTTGGTTGTAGTTTCAAGAAAAGAGCCCAAACACAGCATCTGTAGTGGTGTATACACAGTGCCATCTACTGGATAGATTGTGTAGTGTCTCATCTTTTCTGTTTTTTTTGTGTGTGTGTGTGTGTGTGTGTGTGTGTGTGTGTGTGTGTGTGTGTGTGTGTGTGTGGGGGGGGGGGGGGGGTAGGTTGTTTATTAAAACCAGTAGGTTTTAAAGTGTCTCCTTTTTCATGAATCTGTGTCTCCTTGAAATGACACCAACAGAGCTGTCATTATTTTGTTTGGATTTGTAAAGAGGAACAAGGCATCTCTGTCACATGTTTTGACAGTTTTAGAGCTGAGTGGCATTTTATTTGAGTCTGCTGCGTGTAGGTGTTTGTAGCATCTGTAGTTCAAAGATGAGTTATCATGTGGCGTGATTCTTTAGGGTGTAAACCTGTCCCCGGCTGATGAAAAAGTAATACAAATGGAAAGTTATGGAGTTCCCTGGCAGTATTACCTCGTTTAACAGGTGGGCTGCTTTAAGTGTTTCAAATCACAGTACAACGTGGAACTGAGCAGAGCTCAAGAGCTTAACTGCACTCATGACCACCGGTTGTTGGGTTAGATCCTGGATAGTTCCGCTGTTCCCTTGTACAGGATTATTTAGTGGGATTACCTTGAAAAACCCAGACATGTTTGTATCTGAGTTTCACTAGGTTATGTTTGGAAGCACAAGGGAATATTAGCCCAAACGCAAAAATAGATTGTTTGAAATTAATCAAGGTCAGTCACACAAAAGGCTTGTCTCATACTGAGGCCCACCTGGTTTCTGTGGAATTAAAGACCTGTGTATTTATATTTCTGAGCAGTAGAAACAAGAAGTAAGAAGTGTGAGAGAACTTGTGATCCCTGCCTTGCCTTCGCAACAGAAAGCGCCGGTGTCACAAAGGCCCGAGTCGATGTTTTCGCAGCCTTAAAGGGCTGCAAACAAGAGAGGAAGCCGCGACTCGCTGACAACTGGGAGCCGGGCGTGTACAGTACCATGGAATCAAGAGGTCCCCGGGAGCTTAGCACTTTACAATAGCACTGAGTCGAGAGTTCCCTGGGAACCCGGCAGCGCGTCATTGACTCCTGCTGCCCCGCGCCACAAACTGTATCTCCACCTCAGTCGGCGGAAGAGATCACAGAGCGGATTAGCTTGCGTGCCAGGGGACACTTTATCCGGAGACACAGAGAGGAAGAAGGAGTGCACGACTCGGGGACCGGCACCAATGCTCGCACACACACCGGCGAGCAACCGGCACATCAGACCTGCGCCGCCACTTAATCATCCCCCAGGCGCCACGGAGCACCGCAAAGGCAGCCGGGTCTGGAGTGGGAACGGGACCGAACCCCGCGTCGGAAGAAACGGACAGGGCTCGTCTGAAGAGGCTCATCGATCAGAGAAGCAGGGTCCCGGAGGAGAACAGGCTGTTTTTGCAGCAAATGGAGTGTTGATCCATCGCGGCACCCTGGGCATTAACAGTTTCAGATGTGCTTGGCTGTTCCAAGCAAATTAAACACTTCTTCTTCCAAGTTACTGTTCATACCACTGCCAGTGGGTGTGATGAAGTTTTAATTATATCTACCCTAAATTTAAGCTTTAACCCACGCTTGGCACCATAGTCAGCGCTGTTGATGGATCAATATTTTATAGAACCATGTACACTGTGATACGTAATAAGCCTAAAACACCTCCGTGGCAGTGAATTTGCATCTTTAGGTTGATTTGCATCGCTAAACACTCATATCTCTGTTATACAGACAAACATCTCGTGCCACCACAAAAATGTTTCTTTAGGCACTAAATTGTTTGGACCAAAAACAAACCATTTGAAAAAAAAAACGTGCCAGTGGAGTCGGGGAGCAGTGAGTCCCACCATCTGTCCGTCCAGCGGTGGGCATTCGAAACTGCCATCACCACAGCAACAGTCACGACAGACAGAGCCGCCAATCAACGGAGCGCCTGAACCCAGCGCGGAAGCGGTACAAGGGTGGAGCTCCAAGCCGAGAGATGAATGCACAAAGAGATCGCCCTCATAGCCGGGGGCATGGGCGCTCCAGCTGGGAAGCCTGCCCCGGCTCCTTTACATACGACGCGGGAAACTAATATTTATGAAGCTGAAATGATTCTGGCACAGAGCGGGGCAACAGCGCGTAGAGGCTTCTCTCTGGAGAAACGCTGTGAATAATCACGACACCGATTGCCAAAGTTAATTTGCCAAATTGGTTAATGCAGATGCAGTTGAAAGGGTCACCGTATGGTTTCCTCCGCTCAGACCTTGTCCCACAGGGCACTGGGCAAGCTGCACTGCACTCAGTCAGGCTACCTCATGTAGTGAATAGTATTTTGATGCTAGTATCGGTTTTCTGTATTGAGAGCTACTGCTGTGACAACATCATCTTGTATTGTAACAGTCTCTGGTGTAGCATAGCGTAAGTGTAGCATAGTGGTAAGCAGCAGGGCTCGTAACCAAAACCTAGATCCTTGGGCCAGGTACTTAACCCAGAATTGCCTTAGTAAATATCCAGCTGTATAAATGGATGGCATGTAAAAAATTGTAATCTATGTAAGTCGGTCTGGATAAGAGCCTCTGCTAAATGCCAGTAATGTAATGTAATTCCTCTGTGATAGGGTTGTTCTGTTGTAACACAGCTGTGCCGCCGCAGTGACAGGCCACATCTGTCTGTGTGCCCTGCAGAACCTGGACTCTGTGCGGGACCCCGGAGTACCTGGCCCCAGAGGTGATCCAGAGCAAAGGGCACGGCCGGGCAGTGGACTGGTGGGCCCTGGGGGTCCTGATCTTCGAGATGCTGGCCGGGTAAGTTACCCCCTGTCACTTCTGCCAGGTAATAGGCAGTATGTCTCTCACACTCAAGTATTCAGTATGCAGCAAGCACTCAGTGCCAGAACAGTAAAGATTCTGCCTGCTGAAATCAAGCAAACTGGCCAATATTGGCCATGCCAGCATGTCTCCACTGCCGAGCGTGCTTTCTCCATGCACGCTCCAGAGGCAGGAGAGGGCCCAGACAGCGCTAATAAATGCATCCCAGGCTGGCAGGGTGTTCCCCAGGGAAGCTGCTCCTAGGCGTAGTGGAGTTTCAGCTGAAGAGAGAGGCTTCTCACAGTCCTGTGAAGCCCTGTGCCCTCATCCACAGTTCAGTTCTTACAAGACATAGCAACATGGCACACACATCTCCCTCCACCCTAAAACCACAGTCTAATATGCTGTTAATTATATGTAAAATATTTCAAACCCATCTTTATTCCACAGAACTAAGGTAAAAACCATTCCACTAATGTCATTTCCACAGATTGTCGCTTCTAAATGAACTGTTACAGTTAACATTAGAGTACTGTGGAGAGGGCACTGGCTCATTAAAGATCTCATATACAGGTTGCGAATCTCAGCCCTCTGCAGTTCTCTGTGTATGTTTTTTGTCTGTGGAGAGCATTTTGTTGTGAGGTTGCTTTGGCTGAAAGCAGAGCTGCAGTACCCTTCCCTAAGGTCAGCACACGTGTTGTGTCCTCTCTCAACTTTTTTATCCTGCATCTTTTTCCTCTGCCTTTCAGCCGGCTGGCTGCAGGCAGGAGTCGCAGCTCTGAATCACCGCTGAGCTCTGCTTTATTCCTGCATATGGCTGTCCGCTATTATCTTTTTCACCCTTAAATAAGCAGTCTCTTGCAATTTCCTTTTTTTGGGTGATAATTTTGAATGGCCCTGCATGAGTTTCCAAGTTTCTGGGAACCATCAGGAAGCTAGGGGAAAGGATGCACAGTTTCTGCTTTTTTTTTTTCCCCTCAAATGTCCTCGTAACCTTGTTGCTGCAAAGTGCTTCATAGTGTCCCCTTATTGGGTGCTCAAACCCAAGCACTTCTTAAATCTGCAGGGCTTTGTCAAGGTCAGCCAAAGAATGAAAATCACACAACACCTCTATGCTGATATGTCATCCCAACAGGAAGATTCACTGAGCTCTCAAACCAGCGCCGAACCCATATGGGTATTTAAAGTCCAATAAGAAATATTCATGAGGCCAGCACAACTAATGGCAGATAATCCAGCAGATGTGTGCTTTTAACTGACACTGAAATTCCCAGGAATACGGATAATGAAAAATCCTCAAATAGGTGCACATCAGGAAAGGCGCATGAAGCTGTCTTACTAAACAGATCAGAAGTATACAGATTGAGTGAAAAAAACTGCTTCAAAAAATGATCACATCGATTTCAAGAAACACTTAAATTTCGCAGACCAACTGTAAAGGGGAGAGTCAACTGGGAGTCAAAAGGCCAAAATCAAGTAGGAATAAAGGAGAACAATTTAAAGCGCATTATTGGCTTCATGAGAGCCAAATCTGCTAAGTCATAGAAAGCCATTTGTCTTCTCGTGTTTAACAGGGATATGATATATATTGGTTTAGCGCAATTTCCGATTCTGGAGCAGCTTAAAACACAGCAGAAGAACCATTAAAGACTGAAGGCTGATATATCAGCCGGGTCTCCAATCACACACCATTTTATTTTCCTCGATGCTGCACACAGATATTGAGCCTCTGTTTGTTCTGCTGAAACCTGGCGCAACATCTCCACCATGTGGTGGTCTGCCTGTCTCACCAGCGCACTGCCTGGAAGTGGATTAGACAGGTTATTTGAAGTCCCAGAGGTACCATGGGGACTTCGCAAAGAATATTGCGCTGCTGGACATTTTGGTCAGCGCTTAATGCATTGCGCATAATGGCTTCCCCAACGTCGAATGTGTACCTCTGTTCTATTTCTGCACTAGACCCAAAGGAGCGTGATTTCTAAAGGATGACCGATTGCTGACAGCACTGTTGGACGCTGCAGCTTTGAACATTTGCAGTTTGTCTGAGCGCACTCGGTCAACATCGTTCAGAGAAGCGATTTATTTTATGCATTATTTCAAATTTCACTAACAATCTGTCAAGGAGGCTCAAATGCAGTGATTGCCACCTTTTGGGTTGTGTACAGCCTGAACGCAGTGACGAGTGAACAGTGGTAATCAGGGCCTGGGGTTGGCGGTGTGGGCCGATTGCCACTAGAGAGCACTAGAGTTTACTGCAGTTATGAAGTGGAGCAGCTTTGAGGGGTTTGGTTCTGTAACAGATCTTTCTGTCTGGATTGTGTATAGAGGAAGTCAGAGCTGAGTGGGTGGTGCATTCCCCACTCTGTGTGTCTCTAATTTACTAAACAGAAACGCGCAGTGTGTGACCCATAGTGACGTTATCAGCAAGTAAAAGGAACAGTGGCACAGTCTCTGCTGCATATGCAAATTATTGTATATAGTATATAGTTTCTAGTGCTAGTTTTCTGTAATTGTAAACAGAATAGTTACACTGTTTTCCTATAATTGTTTGTAGCATTTATAATTGCAATAAATTCTATCCAAAATAAAGATCAGCCATACAATAAGCGACCTTTATTCCCTCCAGATTGGTTGCGGATGTTTGGAGAAATGTGCTTATCAGGATGCCAGTGGTAATTGGTTTGGGAGAGAAGTGCTTGCTCAGAGAAAGGCCATGGTACAGTGGGTGCAAAGCTCTCTCTGGTTTTCTGTAATGTTACTGTTTATTCCTCTCTGCATTCTCCACGGAGAGGGACTTACATGGGTTTTGCAGTTTCACCCCAGAGGTATCTAATTAAACAGCCTTCAGATTACAGCAAAGCCATTCCAAGGCCTGTCCTCCTACCGATGGCTAACAAGCTATGGACATTGCAGCCACCCCAAATTTGTCTTCTGTTTAAAATAAGTTGTTTCTTCTGTGCTCTGTGAGACTGAAATGTTTGGCCAGCGGGGGCAGCCTTGAGCAAGTGTGGCATTATGCTGGAATGTGGGGATCCTGCTGTGTGGTTAATATACCAGTACAACTAATCAGCCATTAATTGGCTATACTGCTTTTAACTACGCATATGGTTTGAAGCCGAACTGTGCTTGTCTGCCAGGACTGAACCAATACTTGAGGCAATGAAGAGAATGTCAAAGCTGTTATGGGCCTCTACCTGTGGTTGAGCCAAGCACACATCCTTCATGTATTTGTTGCCGCGTAAAGTGAAATGGGAGCCTAACCCCTGGCCTCCAAGAGGGGGTTGCTTAACATCCAGCCACTGGAGGCTAGGAAATGCAGTGCTCGTACAAATCCCCTGACACCCTTGACCTCTGAAATTGAAAGTCACCTCTTCTGAGGTAGGAGACGGCTTTTTAGATTTCTGCCATCATTTATACATGTCACCACAAGAACCACACACAGTGGATGTTTCACTCACTACATCTTGTTAGACATAAAATGGAAGCACCTACATTACACAGAACAAACAGAGCTCCACTGCCTCATAATCTGCTAGGGTTTTGATGCAGTGAAATTTTGATGGCTGAATTTAGCCTGCTACTTAAAGGCTCATTTCTTGATATGGTTGCTGTCTGGCTAATTAATAGTACAAAAGGTCTAATTCAAGGCCAGGGTCTTGATTGAGAGTGCAGCAGCCGTGTCCTCATTTGGGATTTAAACCTTTTAACCCCTTGGTCCTCTCCCCTACCCCCCGCCCCACGTGGTGCGTTGATGATTCTGACTCTGGTCCCAGCAGGCCCAGGGGCTCTGCGGTCGCCCTCCTGCTCTGTGTGTACCTTTCACAGGGCCCGAGGGGTCCTCTGACCCCTCTCCACCCGAGCGCGGCCCATGTGTGCAGGCGGCGGGGCAGGCTGTTATCGTTGGCCTGCGTTCCCGCTCGGCAAACGCTCAAACAGGAAGGAAGTTTGGCTTTCCACCGTTTACTCTGCCCCACAAGCAAATAAGACGTCCCCATCAGACAAACGAGCGGCGCTTCTGCACCAGTGTGAGAACTATCAACTGGAGGCGGGAGGAGGCGGAGGCTCTTGGCCCATCTGCAACACTGCCGTGCAAAACCACGCTATACTGTGTCTGGAGCATCACTTGTTGGGACAGCAAACACAAATGGTGGGAAATTAGATAATGAAAACACATTCAATCGATTTCAATGCCTGCATTGTTTAACACTGCATTGCTTCACTTGTCTGTTTATGCTAGTTGTCTAGATTTAACTTGCGTACTTGCAGGATTCTGAGTGAATGAACTACAAGAATAGGGAGGCTGTCTTGACCTCATTCTGCTTCAGATAAGTGTATGTAGAGTTTTCCTACATCCTTAGATAGACAGAAAATACTATCCACCCTGTGGAAACATAAATCAGGCACTCTTTGAAGTGTCCTCTGCAAAAGTGAATGTCCTTTGCCCCCATGGACTGAACCACTTAGGTTGCTCACGAGCCAAGACAAATGTTCCTTTGAGTCTGGAGGCCTTAGGAGCTTTACGATTGCGTGCTTATTTTGTCAAAGGTCTTGCGCACTTTCCTTTTGAAAAAATGTAGCAAGGACTTCTGAAAAAGACCCCTCTCGGTCTCTATGAAGTGATGTGAATTCTCTGCTCCAGTCAAGAACCCTGCCGTATTACATAATGACCTGCATCTGGGTCACCTGCAAGCTTTCTGAAAGAGCCCAGATGTAAAGTGTTTTCCTCGACCACTCAACCTCGAGGTAGACGCATGGTGCCATAATTGAAATACCGTGTTCATTCTTAACTTGACCGACTGCAAGTCACTGCACAATTTAAGCTCGTCTGACTAATATACGTCCATTCTGTGAAAATTTAATGGACACAGCTGCATATTTTACAGTGAGAAAAGGATGTTTCACAGATTGCAGCAAACCTGATAATCATGCATCGTTGGTGCTTTTAGGTAAAGTTTGCGACTGTCCAGTCCAGTTTTGAGGGGTCTAAGTGTTTATGAGCCTATTTTTCCTAATGGTAGAATATCCACGCAACCAGCTGTTAATTCACCCTCTCGCAGCTCCGTCTGAGTGGAATCTTGGCGGGGCCTCAGGTGTTATATAAACCCACGGCCGCTGTTACATAACGCCAAAGTGCCGTTACCCCATCTGTTATGAACCGCCGTACGGAAGCCCATTAGCGGTAACCAGGGCAACCTCGCCCCCGCGCCCACTGTCATCATCCGGAGCGAATACAGGCGACAGTGCCCAGACTGCGCTGGCGGGCCCTGGACGACCCAGCTCGGGGGAGGATCAGACACACTTGACGGGTAGCCTGCCTTCTGTCCACGGCCCCTGCACTTTCCCCTTTTCAAGTCATGTGCTCTGGCCATCTTTCAGTCTGTGACATAGTGCGCAGAATCACAGGGATTTGGCCTCCCAGGGGAATCGCTGTGCTCCCAGGCCCTGTGTGCACCATTGGGCTTGCCCTGGCCAGCCAATTACAATACAATACCAAGGCACGCAAGGCCTCAGATTCATTCAGCTCAAAGCAAATCATGTCTGCTTGAACAGAGGTCTGCTTTTTTTCATGTTCTTTTCTTTTCAGTTCCACTTCCAGACTTCCTGCAGGCTGCAAGGACAATTATGACATTCTGTGTCTTGGAGTTTTCTAATTGTTATAAAAATATGGTGCTCTAAAACTGTGATGAGGCTTTCACAAAAAAGTCTTATGTTTACTTTCAGACATTCAAAGCTAAATGAAAATGTTTAGAAAGCTCGCACAATTTTCCAGCCTCACAATTTTGTTGTGCACCATGGTTAGAATGTGTAATTGTAATGACACATTAGTGTATTTTTGCCCCTTAGTTACATTTCATCAACATGAAAAAAAAAACGCCTCACAAATTCCATTTCGTTTGGAGGGATTAATGTACTTTTTCAGATTTCATAGTCTGTCAGAGGATGAGGAATGTGCACTTGCCAGTTTAGACACAACACTCAGGACATCCAGCATGCCCACGCTTGAGTATCACTGTTTAAATTTCCCCTTAGAAACTGCAAACGATTGACTTCTACAATTTCAAGTCTGGCTGGGTAGATCTGTCTGAAGCTACTCCAGCATGCAGGCTGTAGAGTTTCCAACACCCTTTGTATCTGGTCAGACCAGACACCATCCTATTTTATCAGCTTACCATTTGCAGCCTTATATAATCCCCTTCCACTGATGTGTTATGCAGGTAATCGCTTGTCCAGTCGCGGACGATGCTGGGGAATCATTTAGCGCAACCCTTCGTGCCATCAAACTGTGGCGCAGGGAGGCGTTGCATCTGAGTGAGGTAGCAGAAGAGGAGTTCAGGGTGCAAAGGGAGGTCATGAGAGAGGAAGCAAAATGAAGTCGTGGGGGTGGGGGGGTGCTGTTATACCATCGTGCGACTTGCTGTCCTCGGGTATGTGCTGTGGCAGTCGACCTCAGCCCCTAGTAATTGCAGTTCATCGTGTAGTCATAAAGCCATTTCCCCCAGGGCTGTTTAAAAGGGGATACTCCTCTTATCCACGATCGCAGATTTTTTTTAAGACAGTCTTTACAGTTGACAGGACTCCAAGTGCCATTTTGTAAAAGCTGGGATTCAGGCCCTGCATTCCAGCGCCTTTCATGTGAAAGAGCAGTTTTGAAATTCAATTGTTTTCAGTTGTCTCACAGAGCCTGACACCATAATGTGGAACCAGGCATTCTAATCTTGTCAAAAACATATCACTTTAGACATGATGATGAATTGCTTTTTCTTTTTTTTCTTTCCTCCTTATTCCCCAGGTATCCTCCGTTTTTTGACGACAATCCATTTGGCATCTATCAGAAGATCCTTGCTGGAAAGCTGGACTTCCCCCGGCATCTGGATTTCTACGTAAAGTAAGGAAAGGGACTCTGAAAACTTAGACATGAGATGCAATTAGTTTGATTTCAAGAGGCCTCCCTCTTAACAGTATGATATTGTTTGTGGCACAGAGTTATTACGTGCTATTATTCCTTTTCGAGCAGAAAAGCCTAACACCATGCTTCTGTCAGTTTAATGCTTAAAGCATGTATGTCTACAAGTGGTGAAATCTTTCACCTGATTGGTAAATTAGTGCCCTCACCCAGATTTCCCTTAGGATACTTTTCCATGTAAAATTCCATATCATTGGCTCTCTTGACTTGACCCTTTAAAACGGACTGTTACTGTCAATGAGTCTCAGGTCTTGGTGTATGGTTGGGAAGTGACATTCAGAACCACATGCTAAATTCTCGACCTCACAGTGTATTACTTTGTCTTTCCCTGGAGAAATATTCACTTGCTTTGTGATCAAAGAAACCATTTTTTTCTGTACATTTTGTAACAACCCCTAATGTTCACAAAGCAAAAAAAAAAATGTCTCCTGTTACTTGTACATTTTTCCATCAGAAGGCATTTCACCAGAATATGTGCAGAGATCCCCTTGTGTTTCATTTCAGGTGCTTGTGAGTGCATTGGACAACACAAAGTCAGTGTAAAAGGGTTAGCAAAAGAATTAATAGTTTCCTGCTCAAGTATAAGTCTGTTAGCTTGTAAGAGATGAAGTAGGAAACAGGCATGCACCACCATAGCATGTTTAGCTGTTTTACATCTGTTCTTAAACCATTAGACTCATGGCAAACAGCAGCTGGTTTGATTCAGGAATGCAAGCAGATTACAGGCTTTAAGGTGTTTTTGCACACTAAATCAGGAACTAGAACGGGTGCCCTGCAAAGGTTAAGAGCAGCCTCAGCGCTCACTTTTATGACCCGACACGCAGACATCTCAAACTTTAGTGGCTACAAGTTTCGCTTTCGGCCCAGTATGCACATGGAGAAACAGAACTCGGACTGTCTAAGGAGGACATGTTCATATATTATGGGAGCGAGATTAAGGTCACTGGGTCTTCAATAACCTCGGATTTGTTAATCTACTTCTTTGGCCCACCTACTACTTTGACTGCCTTGGCCCTTAATCATCACGAATCCCACTTGTCAGGCCACCCTTGGTTATTTACAAGTAAACATTAGGATTATAATGGCCATTGCAATAGGTTAAATGTTTAAATTTACAGACTACTAGGTCCAGTCTCATTTGTCATTTGAATGTCTTTTGGAGATTTGGTGGCGTAATCCAATCCCCTTACTGGTGCACTTGTTAATGTTGGAGACCATATTATATGTGAACCACATAACACCAGTACAGTTGGCTTGTCCCATATACAGCATTTTAGCTTCCTGCCTTTCATCACCTGCAGCTGAATCTGTTAGGCAGTGTCAGAGTCTGTGCACAGTGCTATGTAAGCTGCTGATGCAATAGAATAAGGGGTGTGTGTGTATATCACCCCAGCCCAAAAGCAGGAGGGACGCCTCGGTCTCCAGATACATGAGGCTCATTTATTGAAGCGAGGCAGCAGCAAGTCTGATGGGTGGAAACTGAGGGCAGTGTCTCTGAGCCCAAACACTAAAAACAATAATGGATGAAAAAGCTACTACAGCCTGGGGGCTTCACAGGTACAGGAACTAACAAATCATGCACCACGCGATCCTTCCCACGCTTGAGTGTGATGTGTCGCCCCATCATGTTGCCAGTGGTGTTGTAGTTCATGCTGACATTAGAACGCCACAGGAGCACAGTATCAGAGCGATTTCATTGTTTGTATGGTAGTATGCCAGTGTTGCAACAGTTATATTGTATTTGATTCATGTACTCTGTGTGAAGCGTAAATACGTTTACACAGCATGGAATTGCCTTAAGTAGATGGTGTGAAAATTTTAATATTAATATTTCCATTACTTCCATTACTTCACAACTGTAAAGGCCTTTCTATAACTGCTGCTCATGAACAAGTTACCTAATTATGATTTAGACTGAAACACTCCTGTAGGCCTAATTGTAACATATTGTTGAATAAACTCCCAGGGTGAGTGTTGACTCTACAAGTGTTGAGACCAGACGCTGTAAATTCAAGAAACCATCTGGAATGCAGGAGACACTGAAACAGAAAAGACTGCAAGGTGTTCAATGTCACAATTAACTATTGAATAAATGTGTAAAAAGTCAGCCCTCACATGCTCCCGACATCCCTGTCCATCAGGGCTGTGGGCTGGTGGTGGTTTGACAGAGGGTACCATGTTGTCATTACCTCCAGCATACCAGCGCTCAGTCAGTGCTGTTTTATGAGGAAAATAAAATGGAGCTCAGATCGTTGAAGTGTGCTGTGAGGGGCTGCTAAACTTGGTGCTATGTGAGGAGCTGCTAAACATCATTTTCAGGGTTTCTTCCATGTTGTGGGGACAGGTAGTGAACCACACTTTTGACTGTGTCCATCAGAAAGCTGTAGGTTTTACTGTGGCCATGATGAAAAGTGATGATAGCAAGCCACCTCTCGCCATGGAGAAAAGAAGTTATACACGTATGTACTGTGCAGGGCACACTTGTGCCTGAGTGCCAAACAATCTGCTTCCTCCGGGAATTTAAAAAAATTAAGACAAGTGCCTATGGATACTACTTCCTAGCACCAGTACTATGGATAATAGTAGGGTAAAATGCTTATGGTACAAAAATCCCTTGGTAGAGAAATTCAGTTGTGCACACTAATTGGCCTCATTTGTCCTCTGCACTCTCCCCCACCTCTAATGAATGGGGGATGAAATCATATTCCTTAGTCTCCTCTGATATTCCGTCCATACAGTGGTCAGTGATTGTAGGCCTCTTATCAAATCTGAATGGCTCACCTCTGTTAGTCCCTATCCGCTCTAGCTCTGTGATGTGGGCCCCTAACGCGGAGCAGAACTTCACAGGCCATCTGCTCTGATGCGGATGATAGCAGTGATAAATACCAGTTTTTATTTGGCAAGATGTGATGTGTTCCACACTCTCTTTCTCCAGAGACCTCATCAAGAAGTTCCTGGTCATCGACAGAGCGAGACGTCTGGGGAATATGAAGGTGAGCAGAGAAAACTAAAGACTTTTTTCTCCCTGATTTTTTTCATGCCTGGAAAGCCATCATCACAACCTCTGAAGACTACAGCTCATTGCTGTAGTCTGTGACACATTTCTCTGTGTGCTGCCGATTGAGCGTCCTTTTCTTTTTCTATGTTCGATGTCAGCACTATTAGAAGCATCCAGTTGGTGTTTTGTTAATGCCTTGTTATGTTGACAGTCAAAACAGTATATTTGCACTTAAGTTGAAAAAGGTTTAATCTATCCTGTGTGTCATCCCTCCCACTTGCAGAATGCTTTCTTGATGGAAGGTCAGTGTAAAAAAAAAAACACTCAAACCTTAGCTTAGTTTGACCATGGTGGTATGTCAAGGTTGGTTGTCCCCTGTAGTTTAGTAAAGTATAGCCTTTCCCCTTTGTGTGACTGCTGTCTCTCAGTTGAGACCTGCTGTTTACTGAAGCTGGGGAGAAAAAGGTGGGGGGTTTTGCAGCTGAGCCAAAGTCTTTATTGGCTTTACAAGGTGAAACCTGCTGTCACAGGCCCAAGAGCAAAGTCTTGTGTTCACTAGTATGACCATTAACGAGCTCCATTTCTGACGGAGGTTGAGTATCGTTAACCTTTCCCAGAAGTGTATTGGCCCTATTGGAACAACACAAAGCCACCAAGGGCTACATTTTATTTTCTGGGTTCAACCATTTACAAAGTATATCCATAAATACTTCCAGGAGCAACTTCAGGCAGAGGTGGCCATTAAATAGCTCTTCTAGTGGTCAGAGTATCAATAGTCACATGCTCTCCACCCTATACATATGAAGTATAAATATAATACTGGTGGTGATACGATAGATAGATAGATAGATAGATAGACAGACATACATACATAGATACATAGATAGATGGACACAGATGGATAGAGTTAGGAATTTCAACAGTTGCTTTCTGCTTTAAACCTGTTTATTTTTCTTCCGCTTCATTTTTTCTGTTTATAATTGACCAGAATTTTCCTCATAAATGAGATTGTGTACACAAAGGCCTACCATGTAGACTTTATAAGGTCTTGCAAATCAGTCAGAATCATTCCAAGTAGCCTTTGGGTGGTATGGCATTAACAACAGTTGTACAACATTTAATTGGTAATGTATAATAGCCAAGCTCGTGGCACAGCTTTTCATGACTATGATTTTATTTATTTTATTTGATGTCTGCATTGATGTCAAGTTTAATTGAATTTGCTCGGGCCTATTTCTTAAATGTGAATGCCAAGGCATTTTATATCCCTGTGTTAGTACCTGTATTTAATGTGTGTTCACTATTCTTCCTCCTGCAAATATTTTATTGTATTCCTGGGACATTGGGAAATAATAAAGTACTTGTTCCTTGTTCCATGAAGAATTGAATCTGGACTAGCAAAAAATTTGGATAAGGCAGTTGTTGTAGAATTGTGTTACTGCATCAAGAAGTTATACAATTCTGTGTTCATCTGTTTTCATCTATGTTCTTCTCTATGTTCAACTCATTTACGGTGGAAAAAAATATTTAAGTGAGATTGCTCTCATCACCTGATTTTCAAGGCATTGTGTCCGGAGCATAAACAGTTAATGTAGAGAAACTTTTGCAATTGACAAACCCATGACTGGATGACCCAAAAAAAAGCTACAGTTACCCTTGTTGTGGTAGACCGAGTGAGTTACAGCATGCCAGTTTTGCCTGCTGACTGGGCAACAGTCATGTCCCCAAAGAGGAGGATGTCATTCCATAGAGTGATGCTGTGTCTGTTATGTACCCAGCTGCTTGAAGAACAGCAGAGGTCAGCTGCAGTGTTTATCTTGGTCGTAACACACCAAAAAGGTCCTTTCCAAATCCTCATTTTCAGCAGAGAACGTTTAGAGGTTGGAAA
The DNA here is from genome assembly GCF_013368585.1 of Megalops cyprinoides. NCBI lineage: Eukaryota > Metazoa > Chordata > Actinopteri > Elopiformes > Megalopidae > Megalops > Megalops cyprinoides. The sequence continues at coordinate 20,727,592 of NC_050593.1, forward strand.
TGTGTGGGATTTGAATGTTAGAGTAATCACATGGGACGTGTTAAATGTGAACCATGTGCTGCTATGAATCCTCGTCATTGATTCTGTGTGGGTTTCTTACATCACACACTGGCATCATTTGTGACATCATCTCTTTTTCCTGAGAGCCCGCTTACTCAGGAAGCTAACAGAGATGAAAGGATGCTGCCCAGATTGCAGTGTGTTGGCAGCTCTACAGTCTGTAGTGAAATTTAAGAGACCGAGCCAATGAAACGGAGCCACTTCTTTAACAGACAGATTACAGCACAATGCTACAACACCTTCTGAAGTAGGTCGTCTTCAGTCTCATGGCCCCTGGCTGAAACCCCTTTGACAGTAATAGGCTTGAGGACAGAGGCTTAGTGGTAGCATTTGTTTCCAGTTAGTGGAGCACATCAAGGCGTTTTCACCAGGGGAGGCTTCACCCTGGAGTGGCCTGCACACTTTCTTGGCTGATGCAGTCTTACCAGTTGCTGGCATCTGCTTTGTGTCCCCTGTCATTGCTGGGGGTGTCCCAGCATTTGCAATAAGCTTTTGTAATGACATGCCAACATGTCAAGAGAAAAATACAAAACTGTAGCTGCAGCAGCCTATAAACCTCACTGGAATTGTTTTAACTCGCTGCGTCATAAGTGTACCATTCTAACTAGGCACTTTATTTTGGTTGTAATATACCTTTGTGTTAGGAACCCCAACAAACCTCCATGTTTTATGGGCATTATAATGAGTGTTATTTGTAATCCCAATGGCAGTTTCTTCTTGGTGCCAGTGTGCCAAGGGACTGCAGCCCAGCCAGCAGCAACCTAGATAACAGGAGCCAAGCAATTTTACTTCAAAATCCCTGAAGCAGACAGAGGAAGTCTGCATTCTTTTTTTAACCACAACACATTCACAGATTTGAGTGTGTCGGAGCATATATTTTGCTTCGTTATTTCAAATTCACAGCGAGTTCCTGATGGATGCCAACACACTGAAAAGATCCCCAATCTCCGTGGGTCTCCACATCTGGTGGCGGACCCTTGTTTGTGTCTGCCCGAGTGTTGTCTTATCCTGTCACTAGGAAAGGAGTCCTCTGCCAAGTTGAGAGAGACAGCATCATGCTTCTTTCTCAGAGATCACATCTCAGAGTGCATGCAGTGCTCCAAATGCGAGATAACAGCTGTGTTTGTACAGATTGCTGTGGGGGCAGCACTCCTAGCCCTCTCCACTACAGTTAGACTCTGCGGGTCACTGGCGGGAACCATTGATTCAGAACAGTGATGCATCGCTGCATTTCTACACCGAATGCACTTTTACACTCTCATGGTGTATTTGCTCTTGTCACAGAATGAGCTCTTCAAAAGGTTGAAAGTTGTCTAACACAAGTCTCATAAGTCTCTAGAGGACTGGAGATAGGTGCAGGAATGCCGCTAAGGGAATAAAAATCTGGAATTTTATCATGCTTCATGTTTACTTTGTTTCCTTCAGCATGTGTCAAAGACCTGTGTGCCTTCAGGTAGTTTCTGTTCCAGCAAGAAAAATGTCATAGTTTTACAGTGATGTGCTAAATATGTCACCTATGGGTAAAAAGTAAATGCTATGTGACAGGTTCTTTTGCTCTCTATGATTATTTTTTATGTGTTTTACTGCACACCTCTCTCTTTCCTGCAGAAATGTAATCAGCACAAATCATATTCTGGGGCACTTTTTGATTGTCCTTTAAACAGAGCTCTCATATTATTTTGAGAGAAAGGGGAAGGAATTTTCTGAATTAATGATTTGTGAAGTACTCAAATTTCTTCTGCGGTTTCACTCATTAAGATCAGAGAGGCCTTTTCAGAGGCTTTTAGCACTAATAAAATTCAATGCAAGCCCATTGTTCTCTCTGCTAATTTTCCCTGCTCACAAGTGTAATGTGGTCATCACCAGACCAAGGCTAAAAATAAAACCCCTTTTCAGAGACGAGATGGGTGTAGATGGGTAGACAGCTATCAACGGTTAATGGAAAAGAACGAGAAAGCTAGGAGGCTACTTTATCGTAGTTCAAGTCGCGCCTCTCTCCCGTGATCAGTCCTCTGGAAACACAGGCAGGAATTGGCCGTAGTGGCAAGGCTTTGTGGAAATTCGGAAGGTGAGCGAAGGGACACGCTCGTGAATGAGATTCCCATGAAAGCCCTTTGTGTTTTTCCCTGAAACGAACAGCAGGCCTTTTGTTAGGCCGGCTTCTCAGACCGCACGTGACCTTCCGAAAGCTGTCTCGTATTTTGGTCATCTTGTCCAAGGAAACCAGCCAGCATATGAATGTTTTTGAGGTAAATGTTACAGTATGAAAATGAGCTAAATTAAGAACACAGCGATGAAATAATTTATTGATCTGGCCTTGTCAGACAAGGTTGGCACACCAATGTGTACAAGTCAAGTAAAATTAGGAATTAAGAATCAGTAGTGTCAGCATTAGCAAATCAAATAAATCAAATCTGTCAACAGCAGTGTTTTTTTTTTCTGTGCAGAATGGAGCAGAGGATGTGAAAAAGCACAGATGGTTCAAATCAATAGACTGGGATATTGTGCCCCAAAGAAAGCTGAAGGTGAGTCCTATCGTCTCACGCGCACTACAGCATAAACTGACCCCTGGAGTTACCCGGTTTACCATGCGTTAACATGAAGAGGAGAACCAGCAGTAAACCAACAGCCCCATGAAGTCAGCTGTCTCTGAACGGCGCTCTTGTGTATCTGCCCCCGGAGCACATGTGGATTAACAAGGTTATTAAAAACACAGCGGAACAAATAAGCCCTCATTGTTTCTTTTTTCTTTCATTTACGCTTCTGTTACTCAATATATGTTTATGTTCGGAGCATAACTCCGCTCCTTTTGGCAAGGGTGAGCCATTAAACACAAGCTTTTATTTATTCGCCTGCAGTAGAAGAGCTGCGATTTGCGGTCTTTATTTCATTGTTAGCTTGTCATTCTCTTTTAATTATCCCAGTACTCTCTTTAAACTACATAGCATTTTGCTGTATGTATTTTAAAAGATTACATTGCTGTGTTAACTATCCCATTAATTCATTTCTGTACATTGTATGGCCTTAGATTGACACACACACATCTCAGATGAGTATGTGGGCCTGAGGGTTGTGGATTCAAAGCTATGATGGGATAGTTGAAGCACTCTTAGGCAGGTTATAGAACATGTTGGTCAGTGTTCTTTTATATAGTTTAGACCAACAGTGTATGTGTGTGTATGTTTAAAATACCTAAGTGTTAGTAAAATTATAAAATATGTGAATCTCTTCAGAGGAGGGCATCAGATAAAGAAAAAAAATTGGAGTGTAATGTTTGGAATGTAATGTTTTTAAAAACTGGAAATCAAACGCATTGCCAAAGTTACCACAGCTGAAAAGCCCACCAGGTTAGTATCTAAATGCTGAAAAAGAGGAAATTAATAAAATTGTTTGATTTGAATCAGTATGAAGAAACATACTAAATACTTCCAGATGTCCAACTCAGGACAAAAACAGGAGGAGGTGCATTAACGCTGAATCATTGAAGCCGTATAAAGGAGAGTCCACCATTACAATGCTGTGACCCTCCCCTGCCTCCCATTTAGGCCTATGTTGTACATGTTGTATATATTGTACATCATATTTGTACATACCATTTGATCATAGTACTTTTGTTGTATGTAATATGAGAAAGGTGTGTAGAACTTAACTGAATGGTAAAAATGTACAAACAGTCCTCTTTGAAACCGGATTTGAAGACTTGGTTTTTGGTATCTTGAATAGAGACTGCCAACTTTATCTCCCTCTTCCTGTTGTTGTCCCAGCCTCCAATAGTTCCCAAAGTCTCTCATGAGGGGGATACATCCAACTTCGATGCCTACCCTGAAGAGGAATGGAAGAAGGACACACCGGTTCCTCCTAAGGACCTGGAGATCTTCAAGAATTTCTAAGAAGGGTTGGGAAACAAGCTGCTGGTAAATACAAAAAACTCTCCTTGTCCAGGAAAGGGTGTGTGTAGGAAATGTAGTTAGATTTTATTATATCATGTAGAGGAGGTATGCACTTGTAGCTCATGGATGTTTGATCAGTTCCCTGGGTCCTGACCGAGTGTAGATCCCAGGCCAAAGCCTTGAAATATTAGAGCCTTAGAGCTGGTTTGTACTGAAGCTCGTAAGTGGCTGCAGTACAGCTCTCTGTCTGTCTCACTGTCGAACAGCCCAGATCTGTTACATCCTATAACCAGCACAAAATAAGTTCCACTGCAATCCTCCAGCTGTGTAAAAGGTCCTGTGTCTGTTAAAAATGTAATTTCCATTTTACTGGAGAACTGAAAGGCAGACATTGCTGGGGATGAGTTGATATTTGATTTTCCGGTTTAAACCAACACATATTGTTGGGAACCATTATGGAGTATAGGTTTTAGTCAGAGTGTGCTGGACATATGACCACAGAATTGTGGTTGTGAATTCATAGTGTGAGGTGGTTTATCCAGTCAGATCCAACAGAGGCCCAGAATGTGCTTGACGTTGAACCTGTGAGAAGGAACTACACATGGCACAAGGCGTGTAAACACAATAAAACCAATGTTGTATGTTTGTCTGCTTCTAAAAAAAGTGTTACCAGTATAATTCTGTTCGTGTTTTCTTTTTGTTAACAGTTGGAGAGCAGTGTCTAATGGATGAACTTGAAGTGAAGAGTGGTCAGCCAGTGGTCTTATCCTTACAAGGCTACGCACATTATGCAAGCATCAAAAGTCCTCCTGCAACTGAAAGACATTTTCACTCTCAGTGCGTGTGAAACCACAACAATCAGGTGTTTTTTTTTTTTTTTTTTATTAGGCTTATCTTTTCAGATGATTTTACTTACTGTTGGAAACAATTATGTAACATTACCTCTGAGATTGCATTGAACTTTACAACAATATGTACATACTTGAGGGGGGATGGCATGCAAGTACACGGATAATGGCCTGAGGCCTGACTAATAATTGTGTACTTTAACTCGTTCATATTCAGTTTTATGTTAGACAGAATGTTTCCCAACATAAACCTTTGTGTTTGAGCTAAATAATTATTTGCAGGTCTATGTGGCAACAGGGTACTGAATCCTCATCACGCAAGTCCTGTTTCAGTCATAGTGTGGCGTGTACACGTTTGTGTCGAATTTAACCATTTGCTGTGAAAGGTGGCCTTACGTCATATGAATATATGGAAATGTGCTTTAAAGGCTACAGGCAAAAAACTGAAACACACACTTTTGTATAATACACAAACAAGATATGTGTAGATGACAAGTGAACAGTGATGTAAAATGATTTTTTTTTTTTTTTTAGGAATACATGATATCCAGTTCTTCCTTTTTGTTAAGTGCATTGAGCTGCAGTCTCTCCAGAGCGGTGCTGTGTTCTGTATCTGTAATCGTTTAACTGGATGGTATCTTCTAGGCTTTTTGTTCTCCGGGTTTAATAAGGCTATCACTGACTAATTATAAATAATGAGGTCCAATAAACAACTAACCAGGTGTTACTCATTTAAAAAGGTTGTGTCAAGCACCCGAGGCATCCAGAAGGCCTGTCGGGGATCAAGGTGAAGATGTTTCCGCCACTCATATCTAGTTACCAATGAAAAAGGCTTTAAATGGCTGTTTCTTCCAGAGGAGCACAAACACAACATAACTCGGTGTATGGGCTTGTTTCATCCTTTAGTCCAGTGATTTACATCACAGTGCATGTTTTATGTTGTCTTTGTTTTGTTTTGTTTTTTTTTAATCATTAATTTTGTGCGAAATAATTTGATGTAATTGAGCATTGATTTATTCACATGCTCCAATTTTCCTGTATTTGGCCTTCACTTTTCTGTAAAGCGACAAAATTTTATTTATATTTTAGTAAAAAAAAGAAGAAACCTTCTTTGTACTGAACTCAATGTTGATAAGAAACTAATATAAGGACATTTTGTACCCATTTACCAATGCCTTATTTTTATTATTTTATTGTTATTTTTATTTCTTATTAAATTATGTTGTGTGAAATGTGCAGTATTGATCACTTCTATGACTGTTAGGAAAAAACAACCCAACTATAGCATTAAAAACATATCCTCAAATGTGTTTGGCCTGTTCCTGGTCTTTTTTTTCCATTAAGGATTTGTGTGAAAATTCTACATGTGTAGTTTACATACTTTTTTAATACAACATTGCCAAAGGGAAAGGAGCCTGAGAAGGGGGTATTCAGCTGCTACAATTCAGCTGCCCTTTAAATTCTCTTGGTCTTACAAAATACAGTGTGTCTTTTTAATATATAGCAGTTATGGCTGTCATTGTTTTTTGTCCAAGGATTTGTAAACTAAATTCTTGCCAAGTTTCATAATAGTGGTTGACAGTTTGGTAAATTGTAAAATTTTGAACAATTGATAAAATATGTGAAGTTCCTGCAGGATTTTTATGTTTTTTTTTTTTTTTTTTTTATGCTGACTCGCTAAACATTTTTGAATTTTTCTTAGATTAACAAAGAATGACTTTATTTCAAAGGTGTGTGTATGCATGTATGCGTGTGTATAAAATAGTGTCATATTTGCTTTTTGTTAACATGCAAGGTGTCTAAGAGATTTCACTGTTCTTTGGAAGAGTAACAGTTTTCCACAGACTTGCAGCATTGGTGGTTAAATCTCCTGCTCCGTGTGCCCTGTATGTCTAAAGTAATGGACAGTGTGTGCATTGAACTCACTCATGTTTTTGCTTCAGGCATCCAGATTGCCCTTTTTAAGCTTTCCTGGTCACTTCATCTTGGCCATTAACCAGAAAAAAACATGGTATATTTCAGTCTAAGGGCCAGTGACAAAGAGCAGCCACCAGCACTTTCCGCATAAATGTGCCTTAATTAGAATGACCCCCGTCAGCACTGGCACCGGTCCAGGGGCTGTCCCCTTGTCAAACTTCACTAAAGACTAAATCAACACCCTTTGAGAAGGTCTACCACCAGCTTTCCGAAATGTATTACAGACTCCAATGTTTTACAGCAGTAGTATGTGGCCACAGAATTTTTACTTTTGGTCTATGTAAAACAAATATGTTCTCTTATGTAAAATGCATAGGACAATATATTAAATTAATCTTTTCAAAAGCCTTATTATGGTAAGCATACAATTATGTAATTGTCACACCTTGTTCATCAGCTACGTTACTATATTTCATTTCTCAATGTTACCTGAAGTGTAGACTCGGTTACTGCAGTGGGCTTTGCCTTTCCCTTTAGATAACATTTAGATTTAGATCGGTTTCTTTTGTAGTTGCTCATAGAGTATAATATTTTGGCCAATTGCTGAAAGTTAACAAAAAAAAACCCTGCTTAAATCCTAATTATGACAACACTGCGGTTAGTTCCTAAGACAATTTAATTGTTACAGAATTGTTGCAGAAGTTTGGCTCACATGATTTTTGGCTCACATGAATTTGATTTTTCTCTGTAGAAACTGCAATTTATTTAGAAACAATTGGTTTTCTCATAAAGGTCACCAGTATCATGATGTCCCTGTCTGGCTTCATAGGACTTTCCCCTGGAAATTCGTTGGTCTGCTTGGTGCTTGTGGAGGCTGTGAATGTCGGCAGAATTGAATCAGTTGGGCTGATAACCAATTAAACCGTTAGGGAGCATAAAATTCTTCAGTGCAGAGTTTATTCAATATGCCAATAAATTCTGAAAGAACCTTGAAGTCTGTCCTTGAGTCCTTGCCTGTGCTTATTGTGAGTCACCAGACCTCCAAAGTTTGAAAGTGTTTCCGTCTGTGTGCAATTTGTTTATGGGGGCCTTTCACTCTGCTCTTAATATAATTGAGTTTTGAAGAAGTACGCATGCCAACAAGGTAACGTGATGGGAGGAAATTTAAAAGATTTTACCTTTTCTTTTAAGATGTAATTCTTCCTAAACAAAAACATTTTTCATTAAATATTTTTACGTATACGTACGTACCTCATATGAAATTTTTACGAATGCACCATTTGAGTCAGGGCATCAAGAAGCATCCCACAGAACTGCATCTCTAATGAGAGTACCAGCGACTGATGAAGAGTACCAGCGACTGATGAAGTTGCCGTGATCATTTAATTTCAGGAATTCATGATCATCTGAGTAACGTTCTACCTCTGTGAATCCATTGCTGTGAGTGTTTGACAGGAGACCTGGTGTATAAGTGCATGAGTGTCCAAAGGGCCCATCAGCCTGTCATGTGGCCAGAGCTTTTCTGTAAAGGCAGTTTGCTCTGAGGTAAAGACCATGTAAATTGTAGCTGTGACTGATCAAAGACACAGAGCCGGCCAGTCTGAGCGGTCTCCACAGCAACCCTGAGGGGGAAATGTCACAGTGCCCACTGCGTCACGGACGATAAGACTATTTCAGTGACATCACTGTGAGGCACAGACAGGTGATGAAAGCCACTGTGCTGGAAGGTTCTTTTGAAGTAGGAGCATGGGGTGGGATTCAGGAGGCTCTGTGACTGTTCAAACAAGCTTCGCAAAAAAATAAAAAGGTCTTGATTGACATGTGCGACACATAAGTAGCGTGTTGTTTACCCTCTGACTAATGATATTTCTTTTCTGGGGAATACATTGTCAAGTGCCCTTTTAATTTTCCATGATATGCCTAAGGTAACAGAGCTGGGTTTATTAGATTGTGCGTGCAGCTGCCTTTATGTTGTAGCATATACTAGGGGCCTCTTTGATCTATTTTTAATGTATTTCATTTTATAAATTTAATGCAAGTGTCAGCCTAATTGGTTCTAAAAATGATGGAACTAGCTTATTGTGGTTGTACAGGCAGGGACTCTCCATTCTGTAGCATTAACAACCCTTGATATTGTCTTATCTTTTTTTTTTAGTTTGTTCTAACCATTTCTTATAAAGTAAATACAGACCTCTGTTTGGACAGGATACTTTACCAGGGTATCAAATGACCATTTTTTTCTTGTTAAGTACTTTTCCAGTGACATCCAGCCTGTCATTGAAACCTTTTCCGTATCCAAGAAATTAGCACATACTACAGTGTTAACCACTCCACTCCTTTAATTTGTCAAAGCAGGGAAACGCCTAACAAGCAGCTCCTGGACTGTACATGTTGAAATGCACCCATTTATAATCTTGGTGAATCCCTGTACTTAATGGAGTGTCAAACATTTGCAATATATTTCTTCTTCAATCCATAATACCATCAAAGTCTATGAGAAAAGGAACAAACCTGGGACAAGAAATGGTGAAAATGGAAATTAAATGAACCGTCTACAGGGAGCAGGAGATTTCCCCCTGCATGTGTGGATACCTGCAGGTTAGTTTTGAAAGCTAACTCTGGCATGTGTGTAAAGGCGAGTCTGGTACACATCCTCCTCCTATACTCTCGTCTTCCACTCCTGATGAACCAGCTTAGGTTGTCCATTAAGTAGCTCCAGTGTTTTAGCTGAAGGAACAATTGGGTGAAGACACATTCTGTGTCTGCACCCCGGCAATGTGCCACACTGCACTGCAGCCCTGTGGAGAAATTCCCACCTCTCTTTTACTACAATAATTTAATCCACCTCACCCCTTTTTGAACATGATTCACACCACAGGTTTTATGACCCAAAGCCCGAGATGGGTACTCTCTCTGAGGTGTTAAAAGTGTATCAAAGAGGCAGATTTACTGGGTTGCCTGTTAAGAGACAGAAGTAATTTCACAGAAAAAAATACTTTAAAAATGTGTTTTCACACTTATCTATACAGCAACTTAAATTAGTTTTCCCTAAACCGTGGCTGTTGGCACAGAGGAGCACCAGGATAAAACCCTGTCTAAATTGATGGTGCCTTCCCCTGATTTACAGAAGTTTGGATATTATATTAAACATGTTTTGCCATCACTGCTGAGTGTAAAAACACACCTGATTTATATTTGGAGCATTAATTTAAAACAGGGCTTGTTTTTGGAGGAAATCCTAGAATCTCCCTCTTACTTTTATACGTTGATTATGTATCCACCTGCATTCAGTGAATCTGTTCAAGCTTTGGCGCAGATAACACCATAAATAAGATGTTCTGCATTCAACAAGCTTGCCCAATATTTCTCACAGCTCACCAGGAACAGATCCATCTCGCAGCCCCAGCATGTCACTAGAGGAAATCCTCATACTGTGAGCTTCAAAGCTATGAAGTGACTGCAAGCATGTACCGCTAATGGCATTTTGTATAACCATGCCATGGTACAATCAACACAGGTCAATCACTGATACAGGCAATCCCATTTCAAGATCCCTCTTTATTAAAAAAAACTAAACACTATTTGTTTTACAACCCCACAACCTGATTTGAAAGGCAAGAGAGGCCTGGGTGGTGAGAATGAGAGAGAGTTCATTGCAGTGAAGTAAAAAAAAAAAAAAAAAAAAAAAAATCTGAAATCTTTTTTTTCCCCATTGGGCAGCTTTAGCTTTAGTTTGCTGTCCTGTCTTTTTTATTTTAGTGTGCTGTGTTCACTTAATGAACTTTCAAGGGTGAGCTGAAGAAGATTTGTCCTATATATTTTATGATTTCTTGTTCACCCTGTAATGAATCACGACTGTGATTTACAATTTGTTAGTCTCCATGTCCTGTCATTCCTGGACTATTTCACAGTGGTGAATACTGAATATCTATGCTGTTCTTCATATGTTAAATTCACATGCATTTGCAGTAGTAATATCTCATGAATTTGACCTAATTTTTATTTATCTGGGCTTTTTGTGAAAACATAAGTTTTTGCAAGAGTTCAGGAGCATAATTCACTTTACAAACACTTAAAATACTGTGTCTCAATTTCCAATGAACCAGTTTACAGAGTGGGTATCAGGAATGCATTTTGTCCAAAAACCAGGGGCTGCAAGCATTCCTGTTTTAATCTCTGAAGTCTCTGTTTGTCTGGTCTTTACTTATGATAGGAAGGCAGAGGTATGTGACCTGTGAAGGGAGATAAGAAACTTGATACTGGTAAGAATAATTTTTCCTTGGCTGCATAGATGACATCTCTGACCCTCACCGGATTGAAGTAATTGGATTTTTTTTTTTATCATTTGCACCCCTGGACTCAAAAGTGGCATTCCCTTTTTAAATGTAAATTTCTGAAATATGGCCTGAAATTGCCTTTATGTCAGAGAACCCTTAGTAGTGTAAAGTTCTCAAATGTAGATGGTGTTGACAGCAAGAGAAGTTTAATTTAATTTGGAGGTCATGCTGTTCTCTTGGAATAAATTCATAAACACAAAGCAAATGCATAAGACAACAAGATGCCAACAACAAGATGACACACGCTATTCAATAAGCATAGCATAAACTGCCTGCCTCAAGATCTTTAACGATTGAATGTAATTAATAAAACTACAGTATTAGAAACTTCTCTTTGAGTGTTTTGCAAAGTGGTCCGCTGGGGAAGTCTCCTCCCATGAGATGGCCACAGATGACTAGAGATATTTCCAATCTTGCTTTTGGACCTTAATGGGAGTATGCACAGAGCTGCAATGACATAGTTAGGAACCTTTCAGCAAGCTTTAAAATTCAATAGTCATGATAACAATATAATATCCCCACTTACAATTAACTTAATGGCTGCCTGTCGCCAGTGAGCTGGATTCAAGTTATCATTTAGTGATTTTGGAATACATTTAGCAGGAGTTCTGTGTTCTGTAAACCTGACTGCCAAGAGCTCTGACTGTATATGCAAACAGAAATAAGAGACAGCAGAATTTGTCTCCCCCCAACTATACACTATTTTCTAGAGAAAGTATGAATGAACCCTCACCTTAATTCCTCAGACAGCTTATCTCCTCATCTCAAAGATGACATCAATTACAGCAGTTGCCCAATCATTGTACTTCTTATTTGTACGTCAGGAAGACTGTTCCTTGCTTGCCAATCAACATCACTTCCAGCAGCAATTAGGTTTTCCCAGGCAGCAACCCAGTGGTGCTCAGATACTGCTGTTTGAAAAAGGAATGCTCCATATTGTTACAGCAACTGGCTTACTGAGTAGCTACAAGCATATTGATGTGCATTTCCATCCTCACTCCAGGCAAAATTGTCACCCAAAATTTGGTACCAGTGGGACAGTGGCAAACAGATATCCACTGATATTTATATTACAGCAGTTCAGCCAAGGCCCAACAACCAAGATGCATTATTGACCTAACCAGCAGTTTACATCAGCACACATCTTAGCACTGTGTTAATTACAGGGCCCCATCAGTTCTGTATACATTAAGATATTCTATATTAAATACAGAGAGGAAAAAAACATTAAATGGTTACTGCCAAAGAGTGAGTCGTTTTAGGGGTTAGTTAGTTTTCTGAACCATGCCTGCAGTCTTTTAAATCATATGTTAATCATTAGCAGGGCTCTCAGAAGGATATCCAAATTATGATTGCAAAATGTTGCGGGGAGTGGTTAGCAGAGTGCCTCTGAACGCATCACCAGCACCCATATTCTTCATTCATCCTTATTGGATGTTTTTCTGTGATTTGAGACCACAGTTTTCATATTGGTCAGTTTTACACACATATCACACATGCCATATCACACATTCTAATCTACTGTTATTGCTACTGTTTCTTTCATGAGCAGTTTGATCCTTTAAGAAGAATCAATGCTAAACTCCTTACATTCTCAGTTCTGCATAAGTGATATAACTGATATTGTTCCATTCAAATTCATGGCACTGTTTCTTTCTACTTTAATTCTGCCTGTTTTAACAATATTTCATCTATTTAAAGACTTCAGAAACACAGTTCGTAAAACTGTACTATGGAGATTATGTACGTCAAACATTTCAGGCCCTACCATGTCAGTATGAATCACATATTGGGTGACTTTAAATTAAACAGTTTGATTATTGCACATTGAATTCAACCACTGAACAACTGCTGAAGTTAAAAGCTATATGTTATATGGAGACATTTGGAAAGGGCAGGAAGGTGCATTAAGTACTCATGACAGTGGTTTTATGACTTTAATTAGATGTGTTAAAAACATCCTGGAGACTGATTAGAGGAGTCTGTCTCTAGGCGTCTGTCTGGGCGGGACTAATGGCCCTGCCACATGCTTTAGAATGTTAGGTGGTTTGGTGATTTAGTTCTACTTTACCTAGAAAAAAGCTCCTTGATTGCTTATGGTAAGTATGAGCTAGGGGTAGCTCTTTGTATGCAGTTTCCATGTGTGGTGGGAATGGAGTAATAAATTGTGCTTATGCAGTTACAGTGCTGTCCCACATATTCAGTGGTCTAGCATGGAAAGGGCAATGCAGAGGGAAAGTGTTTCTGATTCATGATGTTTTGAGGATCTAATTGTTAATGTCACTGTTCTCATGACAATGGCATATACAATGCATAGATGTATAGATGCAGCACACAGGGATAATTAGCTGAATAACTGATTCATTTTAATCTAAGATGCATTTAGTTATTTCATCTTAAACGAAAACATTATTAAATGATGTGGAGAGCTAACTTGTTCCATGAACCTCTGCTAAATTGGAAGCAATCAGACAGTAGTTTAAGGGTTTGTATACAATATCAACGAAAGCTGCTTGCAGACATGCTATTATTTTGCACAGTTCATTTTTCAGTTGCCTACAGCAGTTTCTTTGATCTACAACATGTCATTTTTTGTCATTTGTTTACACATTTTCCATTTTTTTTTTTCAGATTCCTCCTAAACATTCCTAATTAAACGGGTATGTATGAAACACAAAAGAGCCTTCCATCAGCATTGAAAATACCAACAAATGCAGGCCCTCTGTGGACACCTGTTTCTGATTACTGTAAACTGCACAATGCCAGAGCTCCTCCAACTTTGGCTCTGGTTATGCTGGCCCATAATCTAGCGTGTATTAAGAAGAAATTGAGTGAGTTCGTGTGTGTCAGAAGGAAAAACAACAAAGTAAAATATCCATGATCATTCAGTAAACCTATTTTCTTTATTAATATCATGCAATGCCAGTGTGCTAGGTTCAGCATCCAGTGTAAAACTAGTATAACTTATAGAACCTAACCCACCCTAGAATGACTTAGGTAACACTTGTAATCCTGTTGCATGGGATATTAATACTATGACATGTACCATACAGCTGATATTGTTCAGTATCCAACAATCTAAGCAAACATTTGTCAAGAGATTCACTTCTGCCTAAATGAAACTGAACAGGAAGTTCCAAGCCTGTGTTTGCTCTACTTCATTTCCATGAAGTAATTTTGAAATAAAACAATTTCATGACTCATGATTTTTTTTTTTTTTTTTTTTGTAAAATTAGATACATCTGGCATTTCTTTTTTTATTTAATAAAAATATATAACAAGTATACCAACCTGTAAAAAGAACTGTATTGCATCATACAGGAAAATACTAGAAACCATTTAATACATACAGTATGAAAGCAAATAAACTGTCAAATGAAATAAAATGTCAAATAAAGACAAATAAATGTATGTAGAAAAGAGTACAAGAATAATGAACAATGAATAACAAATAGTACAAGAACAAAAATTTTATTTGTTTATTTATTTATTAAACATATTTATACATTTATGTATTATGCGATTATGTGTGTGTATGTGTATGCACATTTGTGCATTTCATTTATTTTCTCACTTTTTTATTCACATGTGTTCACTTATTTATTTGTGTCATCCTATCTATATGTAAGTTGCTTCAAGTGAATTAATGTTTACTTAATCATTCACTTGCTAAATAACGTAAAAGTAATAGTACTTGGTGACTTGTATAACATTACTGAGCTTTTCAATACAATTAAAGGTGACATTTTAATACTTTCAGATCAAGTAATGATGCATCATGAGACTGTTGACACAGCAATCGTGGATTCCTGTATCTCACTCAATTAACTGAATTCTAGCTTGAGGTACATTGGGGCAATTATAATTCCAGTTCACATCCATACTCACACATCTGCACAACTGCAACATTTGCTGCATTTTTCGTTTACTGCATTTCATTCATTTTTCATTCATTTTCATTTTTCATTTCACTGTTACTCTGTATTTCATTTTAAAAATGTACTCCTTAATGTATTTAGCAGTGAGGAATTGCTAGAACAGCTATAACAGCAGCTATGTGTTGTATTCATGCTCACTCTATTCAGTCTGCATGATCTCCTTCTATGTCAACTGACCTTTCGTTTTGTTCATTTTTTGTCCGATTACTGCATGACAGTTGCTTTGATTACAGGAATTAAACTTTTGTACATTAACATTTTGTTTGTGATCCATCCCCAATTCATATTTGAGGCTATTTGTGCTGGAAAAGAATTATCGCTAGTTTTGAGCCTTTCTCTCTCTGGAGGAAGTGACATTTCCTCTCTATGTATGTGGTAAGAGTAAAATGTATGTGCATGTTAATGAATGTTCCTTTAACCTCATTAAGCTTTCCAGTTGGTGTCAAAAGACGCTTGGAATTCATAATTTGTCCTATTCATCATGATAAAGAGATCTAATTTATCACTAAATTAAGCATATAGAATTTAGGACATAACAGTAAGGCACGGAACAGATTGCTGAACATGACAGTAAAATGAGGAACAGATTGTAGAATTTGACATGTGGGCAGGTGTGTGTGTGTGTGTGTGTGTGTGTGTGTGTGTGTGTGTGCGTGCATGCGCGGGGGAGGGAGGGTAAAGAGAAGGAATGCAACGTACTGTAGGGCAAGAGAAAGACATTGAGAACGAGAGAGATGTGATGAATGAGCTGGTAATGTGAAATATGGAGACATTAATCCTCCGTCAAGACTTCCTTCACTACTGCTTACTGCATATCATTCCGTGACACCCACTGCAACGGTATCTTATTCATCAGAGTGCCGTCTGTCCTGACACGTCTTCAGCTAAAACAGGATACACTTTGGTTTTGTTGGACCTGTGTGCATGCCCTCTTTGAACCCATCTGTATTCTACTCAGAGCACACATTCCAAATCCCTCACCTACGACTAACTTGAGGGCATTTTGCTTTTAGGAAAATATATAAATAAATGAAATCAATCACACCTTCGCCTCAGGGATTCTTAAATCTGGTATTACGATGTCAGTCTGTTTTAATTTGGCCTTAATTGCTTTCTGGCATTGAGTGAGAACAGGTGGTGGAGGGTTATAAAACAATAATTAAAGCTCCTAAAATGAAAGAATTCATATTCAGCTGGTATTTAATGCCATCACTGTACTACAGTACAGAGCATTTGTTCATTCATGTTTCATTTCAGATCCCATCTTCATCCACTGTTTAGTTGTTACTGTACCTGTAGACAAATCAGAAACAACTGTCCAGTCCCACAATCTTCAGAATAATACCATGCAGTTGAAAGGACACTGAAAGGTTAGTGAAAGGACAGCCTTGGTGAAAAAGATCTTGGATATCCATCTCACTGGAGAGCGTGGGCATGGTTTCACTGTTAGTGACTTGAATACGCATGAACAATCTAATAAAGTAAATGGTCTCTCCATTTGTTCCTCAATACTCAATTTTTTAATTCCCTCCACAATTTAAACAGAAACACATCATTCCATTTGCTCCCTTCAATTGACAGAAAGTTCAACCTTTCAAACTTATGCAATCTAGTGAGCTTTAATTAATATGTGTAATTAGTCAAAGTAGATATAAAATAAATGCATGAGGCCTATGGTACCGTGTAATGAAGGCATTCAGAATTCCGGTGGGCATGCCAGGAGAGATCAGGCTTGAAGGCAGTTGCACTGTGGAAGGGAGTTTTAATATTACTAACTGGCATTCAGCCAGTTTGAAATTGAAACTGAGAGCATGGCTGAATGCTCTAAAGGGGTTGAACTTCGAGCATCTACTTAAAAGATCGAAACACAAGAGGTCCTAAAGCTCTGTGTGCTTCTCTTTGCATCAGGATTGAATTCAACTGACTTTTAATCAAAAACAGAATCATTAGAAATCATCTTGATACCATAATTTAATGCAGTTGTTTGTGTGATTTTTGTTAAAATATTTCAGTTCGGTCTGATGGCTGTCATCACATTGTTTCTCTTCTCCAACCCAAGTACTTAAAAAAAAAAAATGTGAAAATAAAATACAGTTCTTGCATATTTTCTCAATTTATAAACTGGGACTTTGATGTTAGACAAAGATAACAGTTTTTCATCCATCAGGTCAATAAGGGACTGTTGGACCTTTTTTACCAGGTAATGTTTGAATGTTGTGCTGGACCAGCAGATCAGGACACAGCATCTTGGTTCTGGTACACTAACTCCTGTAAGTTCTGACTGTAAGTTCTTTCATGCCATTGTTCTCAAGACTGGGGATCAGTATTAATACACAAATTTAAACACATAGGAATAAGCACTCCAGTTCCACAAAGCTTGGGCGTCTCTTTGATATTGTACAACATGTTAACACATGATGTACCATACCCTCGTCACTCAGGTTCTTGCGGCTTTGACATCCTCAATTAGGGATCAGTGTAGAGAGATTTTCATTGCAGTTTCCTGCAAACCCCATGAATGTTAGTCAAAGAGTTGCTTTAAAGGGATGATTCTGGTAGATGACTAGTGCACCTCACTGAATGAAAACAAAAGGCAAGGTCATAACTGGTCACTATACATCCCATCTTTATAAATTATCTCAGGTAGCTTTCCCTTTGATGATCTGTTGAACACCACAATGGATCTATGTGTCTGTGGGTGGCATATCATTGTGTGGAGCTGTTTGACACAACAAGGAATAATAACACCAGATCTTTGGTAGTACTCTTCTATACAATGGGGCAAGAGTCCAGTTTACTAAAATTGGACTAAAATATACTCATATCCCCTGTTCGGGAAGGAAGAATGCTAATCTTTCAAACTGTTTTTCAGTGATGGGCAAATGAACCAAATGGACACACTAGTGAGCTTTCAGAGCTGTATTTTGACACTCTGAAAGTACTGTGCTGTTTTCAAAATGCCTTCTTTGATTTCTCCCAGATGTGCCCCCAACAGCTAGTTGTGATTCAGTTGTCACGCTTGATGCAAAAGCCCTGCAAATGTTTATAAACGTAATAGTAAAATGTTTAAGGGGGGAAGGGAGAACTTGCATGTCTCCTACCTGAACACTGTCTTTCAGTTTTACCTGGCTCAAGAGTATGATGAGGTTGTGGTCTCTGATTGACCACACTTACCTCCCGGCAGAGGCTGAGAGGGCTCCAGCTGCTGGGGGTTAGTCTGAAGGTCAGACTGCTCTATGGCATTGTCCTCTTCATTGTTTTTGCATTCCCTGGTGGTATGCCAGTAACCACATCCCCGTAGAGGGCCTGGAGAGAAAAAGAACAATCCCCAGGCTACTTTTTGAAAGCAAGTTTTTTCAATTACCTGTAGGTTCTGTCATTGCTTTGTTGCTAGCTTTTCCCCCCCAAGGATACTAGAATAAGGCACATTCCGTCCCATTAACACGGGAACCATGAGTGTTACCACCAGACACCCTTTAGATCATGCAGATCGGGTATTGTGATATGTCCTCCTCCGTGCTGGAAAGTGAGATGGCCGCTGTTTAGTGAATTTGTTTTCCAGTGAACCCAGGCTTCAGGAGGGTGATCATACTATACAAGCTGAGCAGAGCATAGGTTCCCTTGAGTTTCACTTGTTGTCAGTGATTCTGTTTCTGACAGGAGGAGAAGAGATGTTAGGGGGATCTTTTGAATAGATCTCCATTAGCATCTGATTCACTTGGCATTCAACATTTAAGGATCTTTTACTCAGCATCCATGCACCAGGGTCGCCTCCATCAATCTCAATCAATGGATCATGGCTCCAGCTCCCTTCAGCTTGGCTTCATTGTGTTTAACATAGGGCTTCATTGGGTCTTTGAAAGCATGGTTCTCTTTGTCCTTCTACTGCAGAGAAATTCTATAGTGGTGCAGTCTTGTTCCATGAATTTCACCAGGGGATCCACGTTTTCTAGGTTGCCTTGACTAACTGCATTAACAATATAATATGGCTGGGCATAAAGATACTATAGCGGTCCTTCATCATTTGTTTGAGGATACAGTCATCCCAGATTTTGCCAGTTGCAGCCACCTACCAGAAGGAGTAACAGGGGCCAGGTAGGCTATTGTAAGTTTGTAAGTATTGCAGGGCCAAGATTTCACACTCAGCATGCATCTATTTAGGGTCTCCTTCTCAGGTCGTTCGTAATACATTAAAGAATTGGCGTTCATGTTGAAGTTTTTAGGCTAACAGGAATTAAACATTCAGGCTATCTCAAATATCTTGGTGTCCGTTCTCACTCAGTACAGTCCTCTGCAATCAAGATATACCTAAACATTATCTGACACTGTTCTCCAGAGAAAAATGCTCCAGGTGTTGATCTGGCCTGGAGTGATACTTTGTGGGGGGGCAAGCAGCTTTGCTCAGAATGACAGAAATGGGCTGGGTTATCGGTTTTGGGTTATCAGACAGTTCAGTTCTTTACCAAAGCTGGTACTCCTTCAAACGTTCTTTGAGGGAGGTAACAAGGTCATTGTACTGTAAGTGTGTTAGTTGTACAGCTGGAACTGATTGAGAGGTCCAGCCATGTCATGACACTCCTGCAGATAGGACCATGTCAGCGACACATACTGTCCCTCCTGGATCCATCATGTCATTGCCTCACAATGGCGATACTGGCCAACATACAAAGTTAAAACACGGACATCAGCAGATGTAAAACTGCTGAATAGTTTTTGGAGAAGTTTCTAAAGGACATTTTGGCATAGAGATTATAGAAGAAACTTAAACATCAGGCTTTAACACAAAGCTAAATATATGATCCCACAGGCTCCAGTGTTCCAGACACCATCTGCATTTTCCTGTAGCAGTGCTCTGACAACGTCTTTGTTTCTAAACATAAGGTCTTGTTAAATGATTAATGATGGATAGCAGTTGTTGCAATATACTTAGAATTTACTTACTAGAAACAGAATCTAAGATGGAGATAGTGGAGAGCTGTAATACTATTTAAATAGATGAAGAATGAAAGTAAACTACTCATCAAAAACTACAAATCCGAAACAATAGGTTAGCAGTGCAGTTTGCCTCCAAATGTAAATAAATAAAACTGAAAACCTACTGCACTACCTTTGATGAAGGGATTCAGGAAACATTAAGTAGCATTGCTTTGGAATAGTGCTTAACTGGGATTGGGGTATAATCTGCTTTACTATGTGGCTGCTCTTTCAAAGGCTAGTCTGAAAACCTGTGCAAAGGCATAGTGTATCCTCTTGCTAATAGCCTGGACTCATTCCACGTAGCACAGCCCTGGCTTACATTGTGGGCTTTGTCAGGCAGAGCCTGGAAATGTTCATTTTAAGGACATGAAGCTGTGCTGAACCTGATTCAGCAAGCAGACATTGCCTCATGATGGAATGATTCATTCCCCTCTTTTCCCAGGCTGCCTCTAATCCCACACGGTTCCTTCCAGGAGGGACATGACAGATCCTCACTGACACTAGTGACTAATCCCATGGTTCCCTGTGTGCCACGGCTGAATGGGACTCCTGGGGACGGGCCAGGTGAGTCACTGGCCCCACAGATTTCAGATCTTTTGGGAAAGGATCCTTGTGGTGAGACAGGAAAGTAAATGACCTGATTGTGGCAGATTTTCAGTTAGTTTGGGATTCGGACATCCAGGGAAATTGGGATCTTTTTGAAGAGATTTCAGAGATTTTAAAGCACAAATTCTAACCAGTACTAAAGTGAAAGTCTTAAATTAGCCAAATTTTGTTGCATTTATAAACCAAATTAGTGCTAATGAGCACACTGGCGTGTAGAGATCAGAATATCAAAGTTAAATACGATGAGACTAGAAAACAATGCAGCTGGTATCCAGTGCGGTGACCCTGTGTCTGCTGGTTTGAGTTTTGCAGAGGCTGAAGAGATTGGCAGTGGATGCTGCCAAGGCCCTGGAGGTGACACCAGGGAGTGGGCTGAGCTTGCAATCACTTCAGCACAGTATTGTGTGTCTGCAGGACGGTGGAAAGTTGCATTCCCCTCTGCTTACTTCAGGTCCATCCTGCATCTGAGGACTTTATACCCCCTCCTACCTGGCAGCATGCCCCTACGTTAAAAACAGGATTGCAAGCCCTTGGGAGAGGGAGGGGGGCTGGTAGAGGAAGACAGTTGGGAGGGAGGAGATTTCTTTCAGCTGTGCACAAGGCTTCAACCTCTTACTCTGATTATTGGAACGCCCAGGCCATGGTCCCTGAATCTCATTTCCATGTGCTTGCTGACTCTTCAGAGAATTCCTGTGAGGTATCTGTGTGGATGTATTTAATATGCACCCCTCAAAATCCCTGTGAATGGTATTACTATTACATCTGTCTTCTTTATGCGACCACATATTACAATGTAATGAGGTATTAGTCTTTCCTGTGTTATATAAGCAAGAGTTCACTATAGAGGCTCTCTCTCTCTCTCTCTCTCTCTCTATATATATATATATATATATATATATATATATATATATATATATATATATATAGATGATTCCTTTCACTATAACATATTTACCTGCCTAGAGTATCCATTTTTGTTTTTTTGTTTTTAATATTCCATGCTCTGAGGCTCAGAAGTTCTACCAGACAAATGCTGGACACCTCTCTCTGCAAGGATCAGAGCCCCCTGTGGATGTTAAAGTATTTACATTCCTTTGCACTTACATCTTTGAATGACACTTTGAACAAGGAGATCAGGCATCGTTTCCACAAGATGAGAAGTTCAGAGAGAGCTGTCTCTATTCCTTGCCATGAAGTAAGATTGGTGACAATGGTCAGAAGAATGCTAATACATTACTTGTCCATCTCTACTAAGGGCTGGCTTACATGGACCACACCCAAATAAATAAATGTAAACACAACCCTCCATAAGCAACACTCTCCATATTTAGGTCAACATTTAAAGAGTACATGAATGCTGTAATGCAACGTATTCACAAATAAGCAGCCTTTGAAGACTGAGTGGAACTCTACAAACTGTGTTTCTGAAGAATAAAATAAGTTTATTTTAATTGTCAGTCAAAATGAAGTAATGAGAAATCTCACTTGATGTGCACATGTTCATCATAGCTGTGGGTGCATATCTGTGTGGATGTATAACACTTAGGACTTTCCTGTTAGTAAACTCAGATTTCCATTGAAGGCTTCACAACACCCTCATGGGGGGGGTTGCTGGGCCTTAGGCACCTGTCTTATTTGCCTGTGCATTAATATGGCTCTGTTGTTTGGGAAGATTTTGCTCGGTGGGTGGCAAACGACAGCAGGTCCACCCAGCCTGTCTCCTCTAAACTACCACCTGTCCTGTCCCGTAGGAAGCAGAGAGAAATCTCACATAGGACTTGGGGCAGAGAGCAATACCAGAAGAGAGAAAAAGCAGTCTTAAAAAATGTCAAGACTATTGACATCATTATGAGCATATGAATGCATGGTTTAATTTTTGATATGAGATTTTTGGTATTTTAAAAGATGAGGTAACGCTCAGGATCACATGCAAATGGCTCACCAGATGGCTGGAGATTCCAGGATAGAAAGCAACTTCCACTTCTATAGATACTTTTCAATCTTACTGTTGCTAGAACTCTATTATCTGGAGTAGTCCGTTCAGGGTCATCCTGAGGTTGGCTTGGACGCTGGCCATTTAAGACCAGGAGAGTAAAGCTGGAGAGTCTGTGTAATCTTGGCTTACATTGGCCAACACACCCTCCAGATGTGGAGCACACCTCCGTGTTGGAAACCCACACAACTGGGTCGTTATTTAGAATTGCACTGCCAGATTTATGTCTTTATTTATGTCACCTGTCCACAAAGCCACATTACGTAACATGCTGGTTGTATATGGTCGTGATGAAGTGTGTGCGTATGTGTGTGTGTGTGTGTGTGTGCCTACAAGCATGTGCATCAGTTAAACATTTTTGTTGATATTTATTTACATGCTGCTAAATTTCCTGTTTCAAGTGTGTGATAGTGTGTGGAAAAATTCTCTAAGGGTTATTACTTAAAATAGCAGAGGAAGTATAACATAAAACTGTTTTTCTTTGTGATGCATGCCAAGACTAAGTTTAACTATTTAAAATTGACAACTGATACATTTTGGGTACCTATAAAACTCTATAAAGCTCCTAAAAAAGTAAAATGTGATCAGCTTTGATGATACAACCAATTTCAAAAACACAACGTAAGAAAGAAGGATCAGATTAGTTGTTGTAAGTGCATTGGCTTAAAGCGAGTGGCTGGACTATGTATGGAGACACAAGACAGTAGAGTGCAGTGATCTCCATCGTCACAGCTGTAAACAGTGCATTAAACCACTGAATTAAAACCACTGAAACCCAGTTTAATCAACATAGAGTAATCTTGACTAAGCAGTTTTGAATGTATTAATAGATTGGATTCATATAATCTCTCTTTTTCTCTCCCTCATTTTCATTTGGAACTGCACAGGTCATATGCTGCAAAAGTTCACAGCCCTAACACTTAAATGGATCCATTCTTACGGTTGTCTCCTATAGAATTTCTGAGAACACTTCTCCACATGACACTGTTTGCTTGAAAAATTTGATCCATACTCTTTCTTTCTTTTTTCTTTCCTGTCTATAATTAATGACTTTCTGCTTCTACCTCCCTTCAAAACCATAAAACAGGAATGAAAGGTATTTATTAAAAGGCCTCTCGGCAGATGGTCTTCATTAGGTTTTTAATAATTTTCCTGGGTTCAGTTCCTACCACTGCAGACTTCATCAATTCATTAGGCATGAAAAATGATGGTGACCTCAGAACCACACGTTGCACAATGATGTAAGTCAGTCCATGTGGAAGTTGAGGAGATATATTTCCTGTTTTAATATCCTGCGATGGTCTTTTGACATAAACCAAACCACTTAAGTACCAGCCACCAGCTAATGTGAGAAAAGTCATACTGAAAAATCCTGCCAGCAATAATATAATCAACATCGAAGGATAAGACTAAAAATATGCTTTTGCTTGCATGATCACAAAACAGAGAAAAATCGACATTAATACTTATTTCAGTTAATTACAAAATAATTCTATGTTGCATGACTATGCAGGGAATGTGTATAGTCTGATATACAGACATTCCCTTTTTAATGGCAATTTATGTTCATGAGATTTATAAAAATGTTACTCTGAAGAGCAGCCTTCAGCTGTCCCCAAACTAACAATGTTTTGTTATTGTTTTAGATGGCTTGTTACTTGTTTTTAAACTGTTAAATATTTTTTTAAACGTATTAATTGAATTACTAGCTAAATCATCAATTCATACTTAACAGTAACAGATCTCTGTTCATCAGCTTAATTTCAAACAGGTTCACCACAACAGTTGTAACATTCACCATATGATTTATCGCCCAAAATTCTGGCAATGAGAGAGGCTAAGGGGTGTGAGCAAGAGTTAGAAGAGCCAGAGAAAGAGGACACTGCGGTGTCACTTAGAGAATCTTAAAATCAGTCATTAAAATAAATATTCCATTGACCTTGAAACTTTTTTTTTTCCAGAAATGTACAAAAATTCACCTAGTATTTGAACATGTACCCTAGGTAAAGTGTTGCATTGGCTTTATGTAGCACATACTGGGTCTCCAAGCATTTTTGAACACTGAGTTAGAACTGCTTGGTACCCAACCCAAACATTTTCCCTGGTTTTTACATTCTCATGGAGCCATATGTGTCTTTGAACTTTGTCAGCATCTGCCTTCCTGCACAAATAACAAAACAGCATGTCTATGCAGTTTTACTAAAGTCTGCACAGTGACAAAAATAATACTCAATTTTACTTCTACTGTCTTTTGTCATTTGATAAAGACTTGTTTGAATTAAACCAGATATCAGTGGCACAGCTGAGACAAATGTTCAGTGGACACATAACTGGAAGATAAAAACATTTTTATTCATCACACACTCAGCTGGCCACACAGACAGGCTTTTGAGCTGGCCATGGCTATATCAGAAATGAGTTTTCCGAGAGAAAGGGATATACAGTGTTCTTGTTGAAATATACTTCCTCCCTTGGCACTTCTGAAGAGAACTGAATCCAGTTTGGGGCTTTAACTCTTTACCATAAGAGTAAAGAGTGTAAAGAGTACAAGAACTACAAATCAAGCTGAGGAGAAGACTGATATTAGCCCCGCCCCATTCCCCTATCCATACTAGCAATCAGGGGACTGCCTCTTATCTTACAATGGATCGACTCATTTCAAAATTAGGCCATCCAGCCTAGTTCTGGCAGAGGGTTGTGGAAGAGGCTTGTTTCTGTGGGACGCATAAGAAGGGTCCACATGCAAGAGGCTAGAGTCCAGTTATTGACAGCACAAGGTCAGACGAATGACACATAAGCTCCTCTCTGCATCTTCAGTTTTTGGACAGGGTAATGGTGAAGGTTTCATTTCCCCAAGGCTATAAAATAAAATCACACCCAGACCCCTGCCTGCTTGGATCTCTAACGGCACGATTTCTGATACAGAGGGCAAACGTTCAAGTCACATTAAGCTAATATGGCCAGCATCAGCACAAGGATGGGGAGCAGTCATTCCACAGCCATAAGGTGGTTTTCACTCCCAGGTAGCTGACATTTCATGGGGATATGACTTGGCAACATGGTTTTTCATCGACTGTCTCAGCCAAAGAAGAGCACAGCTGCTCCACAGCAACAGCAGTGTCTGTTTCTACACGGCCTTCGCCAATATGAAGTAATCACAGCTGCAAGCCAGTAAAGTAAGACAAAGGGACTTCAGAGCATCTGAGCTGACCTAGAAAACCATTTGCTGGAATACAATGTACAGTGAGCACTACAGTCAAATATCCCATAAGGGAATGGCATTTAAAAGAATCTGTATTTTGTATTTCTCTGTACTCATCCAAAGGGGTTTTGATGTCAGATAAGACTTGTCCATTTTTTTTTTATCCTTACAGATTTAACATCTGTCATTTCTCTCCTCAAATATGTTCTGTCACTTGTTACAGAGGAAATAATTTTCATGAAAGAATAAAAGTGGGGTGATATTGTCCAAGTTAAATATTTGTTTTAGTATTTTTTTCTGCTTGCTTGCTTTCTCTGTCAAACATGCGTATACCTATTTATTGATATGTGGTACATTCATTTACATTTTTATTGTAACATATTGCTAAACACCAAAAATGCATTGCTTGATTTTTTTTTTTTTTTTGGTTTTTGACTACACTGCTGGAATAATGTTTAATGTTTTGTTGGTCCAGATTATTGTCAATGCAAGCAGAGTGCATTCAACATACAAGACAAGTTGACAGAACCTACTATGAATTTGGAAGAGTTCAAAATAATTCAAAATCTTCAACCTTATTTTTCATCAAATAAATTCAACAGCAGTAACAACAACTTAACCAGTTAGACAACAGCAACCAAGTAATGTAGAGTCAAAGCTTCCAAGTGTGAAATGAAGGTCATTTCTGAGTTCATGAAACTTACCTGAGGGGATTTATCTGATATGTTAATTTTTCATAACATGATTTAATGCTTAGTAAGCAGGTATTCAACATCAAGCATATAAAGTATGGAATAAAGGTATAAAAGTAGATCATTAAAAGAATAAGTATATACTCTATGTAGCATCTAACAGGGCAATTTTGAAATGTTACTTTTTCTTCCCAGTACAGTTGATTTTTCTTTTTTCAATATTTTATTGAAGAAAAATTTCCATTACTCTGGAAACCATTCTGATTTAAATAAGGAATAAGATTGAACATGAATATATTAAGCCAACCCAATTGACTTGCATTAAATGACAAATGTTGATTGCTAAAGGTTCATAATTATGATCACTGTCATTTTTAATGTTGCTTACATATTTATAACATGCGCTGAGCAGGTATAACAGTACTAGACAGAGAGCAAATAAACACAACCAGTAATCCAAGTCCTATGAAATTTTAATGGCATTATTTATTATAAGCCTTAAGTCTTTGCACTTATATGCACCAGTGTGGAATAAATTATTATTATTATTTATTTTAACTGTGAGCTCTTTGTTCCAGTGAATCAGGGGCTAGTTTTTTGTTTGTTTGGTATGACAGTATTTTGGTTTTCAGTTAGAAGTGTATATCCTTCTAGTCATTATCTATGATCTGAATGGTTTGCCATTTTGTCTGTTATGTTCTAAATTAAACAGGACTTTATGCCTATTCAGTTGTAACTTGAACCAGTTAGGTCTTCTATGATTGCTTGTATACAATGATGTTACTAACATAAATGAATATGTATTGAACTCATGAGAGAGATATTACTTGTTATATCATTAATGGCAGATCTTCTGTCCAAGTAAAACCAAGTATGTTGGAAACTATAAATTAAAATGTTACATATAAAATCACTTTACATGTCATCCATATAAATCATGAACAATTATAACACACAAAGTTGATTGCTGGAAAACACTTTCTTTCTGTAAAAATGAATGATACCTAAAGAAGAACTAAGGCTGGGATGTTTTCATTTCTGCTTCTCTATGATCAGTAAGACCGTAATATTTTCTACAATGTGAAAATGGGGTTGACTACTAAAAAAATTAAAATGTTGGAATATCCATCTACAACCTTTTAGCTCCTGAACCCTGATTTGATTTTCAGTGGTAATGCTGGCCAGTTCACCAAACAGCCCATTATATGCAGCAGTCAGTAACACATAAACCTGAAAAAGATTTCAAAAAAACATGCAC
Source organism: Megalops cyprinoides (assembly GCF_013368585.1). Lineage (NCBI taxonomy): Eukaryota > Metazoa > Chordata > Actinopteri > Elopiformes > Megalopidae > Megalops > Megalops cyprinoides. The sequence continues at coordinate 20,755,310 of NC_050593.1, forward strand.
AAAACCAAAAGGCTGTATCATCTGTAAAACACACACTAAGATTACAATGGTTGGTTGGAAGTTCATTTTAAAACATAATACAACATTGCAACATGTGGCGACAGGTAAATACAAAGCCATAGTGTGATGCTACTTTTCAAGATTATTAGGCTGTGTGTATGTTATTCTTATGTAGGAACATTGCTCTTAAGGATAATTAGTAAACACAATAATTAAACTATACTGTTCTTATTTGTCCTATTTCTACTGTTACTGATACTTCTGCACCCATGATCACCCATGTTTTTGTTGTTCCATGATATGCATTAAATGCCTTTTTCAATGACAGACATGTAAGATGTTCTAGTTTAAAGTATCTGCCAAACAAAATCATAAATAATAATTGTTATTCCATGTCATACTTGGACATGTCATACATTGAAGTGTTGTTTTTCCAGTTAGACCGTGAAGAAATTAAGACTACTGCACAGTTGTGCATCTAGGGTTTGATACAATTAACAGGGGATCCTCCAAACTTTGCAAATCAAACCAATGCATCTGTAAGATGAAATAGAGGTGCTTTGGCAGAAAATGGAACATGGCTTATGGTTAGATCTAACCTGCGGCATCTATTCCTCTTTACTTGTTTTTGTACAGTTCATTATCTTCCTTGGCAATATGGTGCATTCAAAACTGCTGATTCTCAAATGCTTTGTTGTAGCTGTAGTTAAGCCAAAGACTCTTTTAAAAAATCCTCTCTTATCTTTGAATTACTTTACAGCAAGAAGAAACTGCTGTTTCAGAGAAAGAGAGTGAGCGAGATAGAGAGAAAAATATTAGCTGAGTTATAAGTCTCGGTCTTACTGCCCTCTTTTTAGAAACTTTGAGAACATTAGACATTAACTGAAGGTGAGACAACAAATGGTATATTAACATACTAGTAATGGTAAACTAATAATTTCAGTACACTTTTGCACCCATTCTTTTTTGTATTTCTAGGTTTTTTTAATTTCAATCAACCATTCGAATTTGCAAATGTCAAGCTTTCCTTTTTCTCTTCTAACAGTAATACCTTGTATCAAATAATTACCTTATCCTTGGGGTCGGATAATTGATTGGTCTTAATTTTCCCCTTGTGGGCACTTGTTTCAGTCAGTAGTCATAGGAGGGCAAGCAGCTGATAATTAGCTGATGAGTATTGCAATTGAAGTACTTGCCAGATTGGCATCAGGTGTGTGTCTTATAAAAAATCCAATTGTAAGAGTGGTTGCTGGTGCACCTGCGAGGGCATTTGGAGGATTAGCTTTAGGCATGGAACTTGTCACATACCTGCCTGACCATATGGACCAGAATGTTGGAAATGGTGCAAGGAGGGGTAAAGAGGTAGCATCGGGTGTGTGTTGTTGGTGGGACACTGGTGAGAGTGGTGGTCAGGACCCTGGCAGATGAAGTGGTTGAGAACAGACTGCCCTCCCACATTGTGGGAGGGCAGAACAAGCAACATCTGCGCAGCTGCTGAAAGCCTCAAAACTCCTGAGGGTAGAGAACTCAAGGGAATGAGGGAATGAAGCACATTTGACCACACAGATAGCAGGGGTCTCAAAAGGGGCAGGGAGCAGGGAGGTGAGGTGTGCAACCATACCCAGAAGGAAGTGGTTGCAGAGGGCAGAGGAAGCCATGGAGAAGGGCTAAGAAAGTATGCTGACTTGGAAGAGACCTATGGGATTTAAATAGTTTAGAATACAGGTATTACTAGGATTCAAGTATCCGGTGAGGGGATTTGAGGAAACTGCTCTCCTAGTTTTTTAATGTGGAATACTCTATTTAAAGATATATGGTGATTGGAGGAGAAGACAATATGCATGTTAAGCAAACAGCTTGTTAAAATCCTGGATTCAACTAAAAATAAATACAGATAAATCAATATCAATAAAGGTTAGTTATGCTGTTAGTATGGTGCCCTGTGTCTGTACTGTACTATTGACTGTACTGTTCCACATTTTGTTAGCTGTGTTATGCTGTTGATAGAACGCCATGGTACTAAACTTATTTTCAGATCCTGCTTTGGCAGCTTAGATGGCGTGGGTGGGTACAGTTCCTGATAGCATTTGAGTTCCACACTCATGATTAAAATGAACTCCACCGGAGGCCCTTACACATCTTTTGAACTTGCATTATGGCCAAGATAGGGTGTGGAACTGTGCAAACAAGGGCTTTCAGTGTCTTAGAATCTCATAGGGTTTATTTTCTTTAAAGGGATATGCAGTCTATACACAGGTGTGTTCGAGTAATGAATACTGTGGAAATTCAAAGACAATAATCTAAAAAGAAAACATTTTGATTGTATCCCCACTTAATTACCACAAATATAGGTTGTAACAGTGTTCTAGACCCAAGAGCATACTCTACTCTTGTCTTAGGGGTACATGCTCTCCAGCTATATCATACTACTACCAGCTGGTCATATTATAAATTTATCTGCTTTGTTACAAACTTGATCATTTTATACACATCTAAACATAACTAGATGTATGTTTACTACTAAAACATACATGTACTAAAATCTCTTTTATTCTTCAATGAATACAGAAAATCAGTGGCAGACTATATCACTTACTAGCCAGTATCAGATGCTTGAAGATACTGAGAACTAGAAGTAATAACACTGAAGAGGCAGATATTCACCCAGGTAAACAGTGAACACAAAGATCTCTTGTTGTCATGGCATGCTGGTCTTTTTTTTGATGGACAGCCAGTTGACTACACCCACTTTGGGTACAGCTGAGGAAGCTCTTGCTACAATACAGTGCCATGACCCTGGAGTGGGAAAACAGATGCTGGGAATATGGATTAGCAGTTCAGTTTCTGGGACGCAGGATATGCCAACACAAACTCCCAGCTGGAGGTCATTTTTACAGAAAATCCTGCAAAATGTGTGTGGATTAGGACGTATCCCCCACAGTGGTGTACAGTTTACTCATCTATTTACCCATCTAAAGAATCTTTTGTAAGGTCATTAATGAGCTGGATAGATAAGAGGACAAGAGGCCAGAAATCAAAGGGCTACAGTGTAATATGGCATTTTGAATCCGTATCTCCGGCACATGTTGAGATGCTTTCTCTTCTGGAGCACTGTGTTTCACAAACAGAAATCACCGGAGAAAGGAGTGGAGTAAGAATGACCCAGAGACTGTAAACAAGACAAATTTTCAGTTGCCATTCAAATCCTGAAGGCAGCGTTGCTTCGTGCTGTGCAAGTCAGATCAGCTCCATGTGTATTTATTTTCATCATTTGTTTTAGTGGGCCTTTGATCCATACATTGCTGAGACCTTTACATTTTTTACACTTTTCCCTTCATGCAGCTCTGTTTGGAATTGCTTATTCAGCACTTCACTTGTTTCACCGTGACAACCTCTGCAGTTATTCAGGAGTGCCAATGCAAGACAAAAACTATCCCCTGATACACTTGCACACAGCCAACAGCTTTTTTCACACAGTGAAATGGGTGGAGGATAAGTTCTTCTCCACTGACATCATTCTACAGCTGACAAATTGCAGAGTCCCTGAGAGCGGTGAGACAAGGAAGGGAACCCTGCTGACATACCTACCCCTACCAAGGCAGAATGAAGACGGTTTCTTCCACTGATGTGGTCTTCTGGTCATTGTTGGCTGATAACATGACTGGCATTGAACCTGGGCCACAGAGCTCAGCTTGCACTTGAGAGGAGCTTCTTGCTGACTGGGCCACTAAGGAGCCCAGCACTTTAATATCCCACACATTACTTGGAATCCATTTATGTATTGGAGCAAGCAACAGTTGTGTTGCATTGCATCTGGATTTCAACCCATGAGATCATATTCACAACTATGACAACAGAACATTACTTTTGTCCATCCAACTTGCAGTTATCAATGTGCCTTTGTGAGAACAGCTGTCCAGGAATCTAAGCATTCAAGGAGCCTGATCTGTAATTACCTGTAACTGACTTACCATTGCTTAATGTTCCCATCATTGGTGGACCACTGGTCGTGGGAAAATGAGGTGTCTTCAGCTGCAGAGGGAACTGAGACTAAGCAGTGGTGCCTGTGTGTGTCTGGTACTAAGTAGGTGGAATTCAATGGATCACAGATTTCATATAATACATTATCTAGGAGACACAAAGAAACACGAACAGCCCAGAGGCAGGATTCCAGTTGGACACTTCACTTTGGTATGGCTACTGAACACTGGACTAAACACGTCCACCATCCAATGTCTGTGGCTGACACCGACAGCTAAAATGTCTCTATTACAGCTCGAAGCTTGATGTCATCATCCACTCCGTAAATCTCTTTGCACAGATTCACTGATCTAATTTTTAAAAAGGGGTGGGATAGTGAGTGAGTTATCCAAATAAGCAGAACACGTATACTCCATGGTCATGCGATCTTTATGACAGATCAGGAAGAGAGTTCATCTAATCCACTTCCCCTGGGCTCTGAATCAGTAACGGTTGCTGAACGGCTGAGCTTTTCCACTTTCTTAGCAGAGTTGGCAACACAGACAGACGAGCAAACAAAAGCCAGCTCATCCTCTGCATATGGGAAATGATGCCAGTCTCTCGTAGGCGAGCGTGACCCTGCAGACAACTTTAGTCTATCTCAGCTGTCTCCCTTCAGAGGATGAAAGATGAAGCAGAAAAACTGATTTCTAAGAACTGGCAGCACACTACTCCCAAAAGAAAGTCACTTTAAACCTGCAACACTATATAGGCCACATAGCATTGTTATGTCACAAATCCCTTAACCATACCGTAGCCATGCCATACAAAAATCTAAATATGGGGAAGTTTTGTTTTCGCATTCAGTAGGTTTCAAATGTGCTCACTGGAGTTGGCTACTTAAAATGATACTGGCAGATGTAGGTGTTCTGTACATTCTCCCTTTCACAATGCGAGTATTGTCTTACATAGGTGCATTCTGTTAAGGCTACAGTCATACCTGTGATTGTACTACATTTATACTTTGACAGTCTCTGTTTTACCCTTCATGTGGTCTCTCCACTTTGAAGAAGAAGGTCACATAAAAAAGGGCCCACAAAGCTGTTTTCCAGTCTTCTTGTCAACCTCTCCACGTTCAGACAAAAGTATCTGCAGATGGTCTTAATATTGACTGGTTCTTCAAACGTTCGCTTCCCCCTGTCTTTATGTATTGTCCAGACTGTAATATAACCTTTGAGCCTTACACGCTATCCTTATGGAAGAAAGTAAGAGCAAAAGAAACATATAACTCACATCACAAAAAGTAAATATATAAAATAATTGAGAATATTAGAATTCTGCTCAGTATTTCACAAAGTGGATGCATGTACGAGGAACATCTGGCTCCTGGAAGGATTGCTCGGTAAGTTTATTTTCCAGAGGGTCACGGTGGCTGATCGGATACAGTGAGCCTGCTTCATCCCAAGAAGCTTTCAGTCATAGCAGCGGTAAGAAAGCCTTCAGAAAGTCTAGCCCCTATGCACCATTTACATCTGCTGAATGCAGGCCATGAGGAGAGAGCTTATTAAATATGTCATGGTGAGAAAATAAATACTGTTATCTGACCATCGTGTGGTGTTTATGACTGACACGCCACCAATCACAGCTTCCTGCATCACCAGACAGTTAGCTACATAATAAATTCCTCTTTCAGACAGATATTCTTTTTCACTTTTTTCCCGTGCATTGATTCCGTTTCCACTGCTCCTCCCAAAGAGAATGAGGTTACTGTAAGCACCTTTGCAACCAATCCTGGATCAAAATCTGAATTTCACACTAAATGGTTGCGATAAGGATTATGGGTGAGTAAGCTTATCTCCAATTTGTTGCCAAGGCTAAAAAGAACAGAGTGTGAGAGCAACACTGCCATGTTTCTCAGTGACCCTACTGCTCAACCCTGAGAGAACACAAACAATTGGTTGACACCCACAGGAGAAAAGGAGCAGAGCAGGATTGAACATTTTGAGATATGAGAGAAAGACTGTGCAATTCACAGACTGTGCATTTTAAAAACAGACTGCAGCCGGCACGTAGAGAAAGTGACGCTTGGAGTTATTTGTAAATATTTGAGATACCACCAGCGCTATGCGCACGGCGCCGGTTGAGTTCGGGGAACGTGGGCAGATTGCCGTGTGGACTGTATGCTGCTACTGAACAAATCAGCTGTGACAAAAGCCTCTCCCTGCAGGTTCGTTCTCTCCACACGCTGGGTCAGTCTGTTTTCATTAAAAACTCTAACCCAGACTTGGCAAGGGACACTTTAAACCTCCCCATCTTTCTCCTCTGCAATATTGGGGTGGTTGTGGATGAATGCATTCACTGTTAAACTAATTTCCTATCTGTATGAACTAATGTTGTCTCCACTGCTTATTTTAAATAGATTGCATTAAACATGCCCATAAGTTTCAGTCCAGGGAAAGCGTAATAACAATAAGCTCATTTAAAGGGACAGGCAATAAAATTTTGGAATAATATATAGTCCAATAAAGGATTTTGAGTAAAAGGGGCTGCATGTTAAAAAGCTGCAATTATCAGGGATGGATAACTGCATAACTAGAAATGTAACCTTTTAGTATATGTGAATAGCAGAGTGATTCTTCAAGCAATACTAAAGCTATTTTAACCAAAAACAAATATATTTTCAAGTTGACACTGTCCAGTACAGTTGATATCTATAATAGTGCATCAAACCATCTTAGGGCAGAGAACAATCAGTTTCTTTTTTCCATTTTTATTCTGATAATAGAATGTTACATTGCCTCTCTCCAGTGAATGAGAAGTGGATGGATACTTCTAAGGGATAGCCTGCTGAATAAGTTGAAATTGCTGTCATATGTCTATTAGTACATTTATATTTTTACAGGAATATGTTTATTTGGTAAAATTTCAGTTGAAACAGACAGCGATAACTTCAGCTCTCCAGATCCCAGCATGAGTAGTAAAGCAGTTTGCACTCCTCTCTGTCATCCACCTACAGTACTAAAAAAAGGGTTTTTGCTGGGGTTTTACTAGCATAAACTTTCTTTTGGTAAGATGTAAGCATAAAATGTGGGATATATATGAGAGCTGAACACTGTAATGGAGACTGAAACTCCTAGTTCTATGACTTATGTCAAGGAAAAGGCCATGAAGAAACAGAATTATAAGAGGATGAAATCAAACATTTTAACCAGAATATTGAGAACAACTGAGAGGCAATAACTTGCTCAGCAAATCGATATACAATGAATATTTTTGTCTGGAAAGGGCCTTTTAGATTTGACCTATTACATCAAGAACTAGGTATTCATGGCTCAGCTTCCAGGTGTTACTTACACATTATAGGATGAACTTTGAGAGCCAGGGCTCAATAACCATTGCTGAATTTCTTCTTGTACCCACCCATACACAGAGGCGTATTATGACTAATCTGATACTTTGTGTGAAAAGTATTCACTTAAATGGTACCTATTACCATTTACAGTGTAATGTGTATTACATTTGTATTATTATATAATTATATCATACAGAACATTTTAAACTGAGTTGTGTAAATTGTAATGTCAGTTGTGATGGATGTAATATTCAGGGCAAAGACAACTGTACTGAAGTTATAGATCTAGGGAAAAGGACAAATGACAGTGTGCATCTGCTCTGATGCACTAGTGGTCTGTACTGAACCATGGCTGAATGTCCTTGCTCATTTTCTACCTATGCCTCTATAAAGTTCTTCAAGAATAATGGGGTGTTAACAGACTGTAGGGTTTATGCAGGGAAATACTGAAGCCTTTATAGTGAATGAGGGCAATAACCATTCCCATGGAACACAGAGAGATCAAAGAACCCAGTGGAGTATTATTTGTAAAGTGAATTTAAGTCACAATGTAACAGGGTTTGTGCACCTCTAACACTGGGTAATGCTATCTGAATTTTCACATTAGTGCACATTAGTGTTTTCACTAACTGTATACTCACTTTCCCCAGAGTTCCTGATGATCCTCAAACCTTGGTTTGTTGGTGAAAGTCATTGCTGCCACCATATGTGTGGACAGGAGAAGAATCAGTAGCTGGTTGGAAATTATATGACGTAAGTGTGCTTAGATTTTCAGTATGTGTGTGTTTTTGAGTGTGCTATGGTGATTCTGCCTTGAATGTATATCCTTTCCATCACAAATATAGTTCATTGAAAATTTCAATGTTTACCTGTATACTTGTAGCTGTATGCTATGTCACACATTTGTTAAGGTGAATATGGCTTCCAATTCTACTAGAAGATTAGAGTATATTGATTTAGAAAGTGATTGAACTGACACATGGGCACAAGGTATGGTGTAGTATTAAGTAGCCGGGCTTATAGTCAAAAGGTTGCTGGGATAATTCCCCACTAGAGCACTGCTGTTGTGCCCTTGGCAGAGATACTTAACCAAGAATTTCCTCAGTGAAAAATCTAGCTGTATGGACAGATAACACACAAGAATTGTAATATATGGAAATTGCTCTGGATAAGAGCATCTGCCTACGCAATTAAATGTAATTAATGTTTCTGCTATAATGTAAATTCTTAAATTCTTAAAGCCACAATACTACATAGGAAAAAGGTGGAGTACAAAACATTTTTTATTGGAAATTATCTTCTGGCTAATAACAGTTTAATGATATATCCCACTAAAATGAAAAAGGCCTTGGACCTGAACCTGGGCCTGGACCAGGCAAAAATCCCCCAGCAGCATAGTCTGGCTATCAGAAACATTGGTGTATGCTGCCTTGGCTTCTTGTACCAATGAGATTTAAAATGCCATAATTAACAGCCACAAAGGTACAGCACTTACAAACATGCATATAATGTAATTTTGATAAATCAGCTCTCTACTTGATATCATTTACTTTTTGTTAATACAATATTTTGGTATTTAATCTTTCCATTGGGTCATGTTATTGCACTTGTTTCATGTTGATCATCACTACATTATCAATAATTGTAATGATGATGATATTTACACCTGAGGTATCACACTGAGTCCCCTCATGCCTATTTACTTGTTTCCAGCTCGGTGTTTTTACAGCAGTAAAATCAAGTGTCAAAGTCCTCAAGCTGTCACGCCACCAATCTCTAATAAGCTTGTTAGCGTATTTATGACTTGTGTTTTATGGTGTCTGTCCCCTGCCTGTGGAGAAAGTCTGGTGTCACTGTCAGACTCTCCAAAGTGACAGAAGTCAAATTGCCTTCCCAGTGCTGCTATTTTCCACTTCCTCACCTCATAAAGGGAAGTCATTTGCCCCATTATAGAGGAAGTGTCCTCAGGAGGAAAATGAGCTTTAACTTTGAAAAATCCAACCTCCTTATTTGTTCCCCCTTCTGACCATCCCTGATTTTACCACATACAAGCAATGCTTTCATGAAACGTCTGCTCTCACTTTAAAATTCACCCTCATAAATGCTTTATAGTTTTTTTCTCATGTTTTTTTGTCGTTTTTAAAGTCGACCGAAGTCCAACAGTAAACTCTTTTAATTGAGGAAATGTAAACCCTGCTATAGAAGACTACTTTAGTATAAACAATGATGACAGATAAAAACAAAATCCACATAGTTTCTGCTTCATTGCACAGACAAATCCAAGATTTAACTGAAGGTGTTAGGTTGAATACATTTTATGACTTCTTGATTACTATAATCCTGCCTATAACTTTTACACCAATATTATCACTGAAAAAGACATTTACCATCTTCTACAGCACACTTAAAACTAAAAATTTGTTATATTATTAATACTACACAGAATGCACTGATGTGCAGTTATTGAAGATAAAATTCTGTGTCATATTTTCCAGTACAGTAGGCTACAGTTACAATTATCTGCTTTATGTAACTTCTCTCAGCATAGCTCTGGCAATTTTATACTTGTTTTGTGAGAAAAACATAAATGTTATGTTAAATGTTTTATAAATTCTTAATTCTTTGAATGCCTCCCTTCTATATTTTGTTCATCTCTACGTGAATGTGGTAATTCAATCTGCATTATGATTGGTCATAACAATATGCTTGTCCACACCTCTTTGTGGTGTATGTGTAGTTACTACATATGTTGGCAACATCTCAAAGAGGTGTGTTGTGCCACCAATTTAGGGACAGACTTTCAGGCACACAGTCTGTGCTGTGATGCTTCTCTAGTATTTGAAGTGTGAGCTGCCTGATCCCTCTGTAATGTAGTCTGGCTACAGAATAACAACACAGTGCAGTGTAATGCCATCTTGGCTGCTTGTTACACTTTGACTAGCAAAAACAAAATAAAGTTACAGCACTTTAGAACATCTGTATCATCTGATCCAAATGCTGTATCATCTCACTCTAATATCTCTTTTTATTTTTGAATTAAACTAAATATTAATCAAAAATGTTAAAATGGGTTCATGTCAACATACCTGTTTCACATTGATCATCATGGTGTAATCAATTGCTATATCAATGATATTTATAGTCCACAGAGCCAAGTTAATGTAGGATGTCCCTGCTTATGTGCATTTCTGCCACTCAGTAGTAGTTTTACAGCAGTAAAATTAAGTTGTGAAGTCAAGCTGTCAGGTCTGTGCCATGCTATGTGTGTGAAGTTCTCACATGTGTTGAGCTTGTTTCTCAAAGGTGTGAGATGTGACCAGTTTAGGGACAGTTCCAGGCTGATAGCCCAGTTCTATAAAGCAGCCACTGTATTTGAAGTGTGAGCTACATGATCTAGGTTAATTCAGGGAAAGTTTAGCATTCTTGTGTGATTCTACAGAAAGGGGACAGATGGTTCCCATTCCCCTGTGCTCACTATCTTTGCTGGTTCATGTTTCCAACTGTAGCTCTTGCTGTGAATTTCCTGTTGTCCTCTGGTGCTAATGCTGACCATCTGCAGTAATTTGTCAAATCTGGAAGTGTATAGAAACATTGACAGTATTGGCATAAATCTTACAAATCATTCCTTTTATTAGCTGAAGCACTCATTTGACCACTTACGTACACATTATTAAGCTGAATAAAATGTAAAACTGTATGAGAGCACAGTTCGGATCTACTGTTTGAGGAAAACAGAGTGGGCCAAAATGTAACTCCTTGCAAAGATTTGTTCAGCTATGCACATCACGAGCATTTAGTAGTTAATTCAGGGTTATGAAAAAAGTTTCATGGCCTACTGGTGAAGGGGGACAATGAGGATGGAGGGATAGAAATGTGTTTGTCATTTTAAGGATGTTAAAGGAAATCTTTTGCTATTCCTTTGCCATGTTAATGATCCTTGAATCTGGTTGCAAGAGTACAAAAAAAGCTGCTGAGAATCCTGTGAGCACCACTGAGAAGAGTGGTATAGTAGCAAAAAAGAAGAGGATAAAATATGAATCAGTGGATTACACCCATGGGGTAAACCAGTGAGGCCATTTGTTATTTGGGGTGTTCTAAGACACATTGGGAAAAAATAATAATAATAATAATAATAATTGGAAAAAAAGGTTTGGTTCACAGACATACAATTTGCAAGCTTTCCTCAACCAGAATCATGGATCATGCCACCATTTTTTCTTTGTTGCTAGAGAGACTAGAATCCTGGAATACTTTAATTTAAATGACATTTTAGAAATGTTCCTTTTTTATTGTTTTGTTGAATATTTATTTGACAAGGAGGTCCCATTAAGGCTTAAATTTTAGATGAGCAATGGCCTTATATGGTGTTTGTAATATTGTATAAGTATGAAAAAACTGCAGAATCTCTGTGTGTCTGGCCCATTACACCAGCTAGTTAATGATCTGGCTATGTGAGTGAACTACTGTATGTTGTGAAAAATGTGTAAATTATCCTTGGTTATCACTAGCTACTCTCATCATTTCAAAACACAGCATTGCATATCACTTGTATAATGGAGAAACTTTAAATTTACCATACAGGTAGCACAGCTTTCACACATCACATTCCTTTTCCACACTTGCAGTAATTAATCAGCACAAAGTTCACCATTGGTCTGAGTATTGTATTCACAGTTTGAGTCAACAGGGCAATATAGTCAACCAACCAACCAACCACCAACACACATATTGTTATAAGGAGGTAATGAGTGGAGGACTTGTGGGTGATATTAATGATCTCATAAAAAATACTGTGGGCTGTTATTGTTCTGGTCACAAACCTTCATCAGCAAATGGAGTCATTATGAATGCATGGGTTTGCACATTTATCATTAGGGGCCTTTTATTGTCCTTCACTCATTCAAATGTTTATTTGCCTTAATGTGAGGCTATCAAAGCTCACAAATTGCCATCTCAATCAATGGAGCAAAAACAGTCATTATGTAGAACATTGGCATTTTCTCAGATAATTGGAAACTCTCACTCAATCATTTGTTTTAGTGACTAATATGTGGTCAGTCAGTTGCTCCATAGTAATGCTCCCCCACCCTATTCAGCCCATAATGAAGTGCAACCATTCCAAAGACATTTGAAGAACAGCTTTTCTGTTAATTCACACATGTGCAGTCCTAAGGCAGTCCAACATCCAGAATGTGATTACGTGTGCATTACCAGCTAATTAGAAAACACAGATGTTATTGTTGTTTTCCATTGACCCTTTGTAGGATTCTATATACTTTTTATATACCACCTGTCATTAGTATGAAACAGTTGTCGTCACATGAAAACCACAACGACTTGTTGCCTCATAAACAAATCATTCAAAGTAAAAATGTTTTAGGGATTATGGCCCATACAGAATTGAGTTGCAGGGTTTATTTGCACACAAGCCAATATTTCCACCTTTGTATGGAAAGTCCTCATAATTATTGAAGTTTACATTCACACACATGAAGTTTATTGAAGCTCAGGAAGAAGAATGTTGCATAGATGCCTGCAGTCTAATCTCTTAACTCCGCTCAGTGTTTTAAACTATGCAAAATTTAGCATGACAGTGTCAACCTCCTTCTTCCTGCCTCAGTTACTGCTCTCCCAGGTGTGCACTGGGCTCCTGATACCTCAGCCTCATTTCCTTTACCTGATGAGGAAGTTCCTTTGGAGTTCCTCGCTCCATCTCCCCTTATTGAGGAGCTCCTTGTGATATCACCCGTGCAGAGAGATACATCCATCTGTGGTCATGCGCACCCTCACTTTCAGCCATGTGCGGATCTGTCTGCAGTGATGTGAATCCACCCCGCCACTCTGGGAAAAACATAACGGCAAAAAACATCCTTTAAGTAATTTCTGTGTCTGTGAAATATTATTCCAGAGAAAGCATCAATATGTCAGTTTGGGGGGGTCTTTACATAAATTTCCAAGGACCACCTAGCAATATTTGTATGTAATGTGCATATTACTATATTTTGGTGTAAGTATACAGATGGCAGTTTGCAAACCTGAGTAGACTTTCAGAATGTACACATGTATAGAACTGTCATTGCAGTCATTTCAGTCGTGTGCATTATTACATTTGCTATAATTTTTCATTCTGCATTTGTTAAATATTATTTTGCAATCACAAGTGCAACAACAATATCATAAAATTACAGTTGTCCTCTAGTCTGCTATTGACAGTCTACTATAGTCCTTTAGTCCATAGTAGATGTACCTTTTCCAGAGTTGGCATCTAAGAGGATTCGTAGTTCCTTAAAAAGATCCTCACAGGAGGATCTGATATAGTTGTTTTTCAAATTGAATATCTGTCTTAGCATCACTGTTAACATGAATCTTCAAAAGAAAATAACTATCCACATTACTAGCCCGGAGCTCAGTTTAACCACCATGCCCCCCCCTCCACCCCCCACCCCCCCCCCCCCCCCCCAGCATAATGTGTTACTGGAACAGCAAGACACAAGTTATAGTCTTTGGACAGGTGTTTATTTAGGCTACAAGACAAGTGAGACAGTGTACACATTGAAAGGGTAAAATACATAAATCATCCTCAGATCCCCCTCATGAGTTCACAGAATGAAAACTTAAATAAGAAAGACAACACAACCAACCAAAACATCCCTGATGAGGTGCACACACGTGTGTGTGTGTCTGTGTGTGTGTGTGTGTGTGTGTCTGTGTGGTGTGTGTGTGTGTGGGGGGGAAGAGGGGAATTTCCACTTTTGTTGCATTTTCAGAGTCAGACTCAGACTTTGTTGCTTGCCAGCTCTTTTCTCACTCTGGTCTTCACTCCCATTTATAAATGTCACAAACGCAGATCATTGCCAGTCAAGTAAGGCCTGTGTATCATCATGAACATACTGCTTTGTCTTTATTATCTGATCTAATGTTGTCTCAAGCTGGTCATTGCTAGTCAGTGTTCCTTACAGTCTTACCATGAAAGCATCATTCTTACAAGCATTACCATGTGAATTGAATTTTGTTTTTTTTTTCCACAACATAAGCTCTTGCAGAGAGGTTATATTTACTTATCACTTAGATATCACTGCCACATTTTACTCGTCTGATTTCCATCGGCACACTTCTGATAATGATTAGAACGGAGCAGAAATCCATATTTTGCCTTACTCCCCTGGCTGTCAACCGTGCACATGTACACCTGCTCTGAAAGGCCATGCACTGCACTACATTCTCTCGTAGTATCACCGCTGCGCTGCCGCTGCGATTAAAGCTGACACCGCTCTCTGCGGGACCCGCGTCTGACTGGAATTCTGCAGGAAGTTCACACCCGCTAGCATCTCTGAATCGTGATTCGAAACAGACCACAAAGGGCGCCTAGAAATGCACCGCCGTCCCACTCCACATACAGATGAAACATAAAGCATAAGGTGCATTTAGATTAATATATAGTGCTCTAAATGTGTGTAGGCGGTGTTGGGATTAAAACAGGGGAGGAACTCTGAGTAAACAGGACTCCTAGGGGTACTGAGCAAGCAGGATGAATTGGAGTGTTCAACCTGCCGATCACTCAGCCAGCGCTTAGACGTGCTAGTGGGAAGATTTATTGAACATGTGCAAAGCTTTTGGAGTGTGGGGAATTCATTTGTCTGACCCCCATCCCAGACTGGGCTTCTGAGAGGATTTGATTTATCTACTCAACAAGACAGCAGCTTAGGTTTTGACAGAAAAAAAGCAGTTTGAGTTAATAATCACATACTGTAAGTCTGGATGAGGCTTTTTATTTTCAAGAAAATCCTGTTTGAATCTAACTACAGAAGAGATGGATACAATGCCCTTGCATATCAGGACCTTGAGGCACTGAAACTGCTCAGCCTAACATGGACGATTTCATCAGAAATGATCAAAACGTGTCCTCTTAGTGTGATATGGCTGTGGATAGTGCACGCTGTCAGAAAGTTAGATTTACTTGTGATTTACTAGTTAGAAAGTTAAATTTACTATCGGTGGCTGAATCAAAATGAAATAGGTCCCCACGTGTAGCTCAGTTTTCAGCACCAGCCTTTTCCTCACCTGCATCAGCAGTGACCATTAAAGTCTCATTATAACCATATCCTATTTACAGCTGGAGTTTTTCTTACTCTATATGCTACAGTATGAAGTTGTGCTTAGCACTTAAGTTGACACTCATCCCAATCAAACCATTACAAATCAGGGCACAAAAACCTGGTCATGTCGGGTTATGCTTCTCAGATGGATCCATAAAGACCTCCAGTATGTTCTTCACATTTCCACTCATTTCTGTTTTCTGTTTCATTATATCCACAGGAAAGTAAAGAGAATTTTACCCTGGCCTGGTTTATATTAACATTCATTTGTGAAGTCGTTGAATGGTAGTCATTGAAGTCTTCAATTAAGTTCAATTCACTGTCATTCAGTGTTCCTGTGAATAAGTAACACTTCCAACAACATTAAGTCAAAACCACTGTCTAACTTTCTAATTGATGAAAAATTCTGTGACACTACTAACTCTATTAACACCTAGAATAGACCGTGGACAACACCTGTTCAATGTAACACACACCTTTGCCCTTTGCATTCTGTTTGACGCTTCTTTCGGCTTCCCATGTCTCATATGATTTCCATTTTGTATTATGTCAGACTATGTTGGTCTGGTGTTTAATTTAATGTGTGATATTACATGCAAGTGTCTGTGAGGATTTAGTACATGAGCACTTCAGCCCTGACACACAACAGTGAAGATCCCAAACCTTGTCTAAACAGCCCAAAAGACTGGGTCTTAGATTCAACCAAAATTTGTCTATAACTGATTCAGTTTATTGCAAGTGTTAATTTTATTCTTCATACATTCAATTCAGAGTTTGGGGATCACCAAATTTATTGAAAACAATTGTGTTCTCTTGACCCTACTTATAAACCAACAAAATGGAGCCTTACAATATTCTGAAGGCAAGCCCACGTCCCAGCTTTGATAGCCTTGTTTGAAGTTTCAATCTGAAATCTGGCAGAGACCTTCCACAGGGACATATTCTTTATTTACCTTACAAATTCTTGAAAAATATCCCAGGCAGAATTTTCTTCTTTATATGTTTCCTGATAACACCTTCCATATTCCAGAACCTCCAAGTATTATGCCGAAAGAGGGCTTCTGAATTTTGACTCCCTGATGTCATTATAATTCCACTGCTAAATCAAAGCGATTACATGTGTAATGTTAATCATACACCACACCACAGAGGAGGAAAAGAATGTCAAAGGCCTCCCATTATGTATTCCTGTACTAGCAGTTAGGTTGTATTATGGAAATGTATTTCTGCTTGAAATCACCAGTTATTAGCTCCTTGGGAGATATCAGTTACTAAAGCAAAACTATTTAAAAAGTGAACATGACAATCCCTTTTGATCATATAAAATGCATTCCATGAAAAGGTTTCTGTTTCTTGTGCTATGGTGTCATATGAATGTCACATTCTATGTATACTGTTTGCTTACAAATATTTGCAAGTCATATTTTTCTACCACAACAAGCGAGAAGACAGTTAAGATAATTTTAATTTTCCGCCAAAGAAATCAACAATAAAGACAGACAAAATAAAAATGTTGTAGTTCCTCTGTTGAGAGATTATTGATATATAACAAAAAATCATTTCAAATTGAGTGCATGTCTAATAAAAAATGCTTACAGCACATCTGAGGGTTTATTTCTCTGACATTCAATATCAACAAGAGAGGCTGAGTTTAAAATACCCCTCTTGCAGTGTATCTGTGATGGTGACCTCAGGAAAACGAAACAATTTTGTAGCTGTTTCCAAGGTAAAATCCTTTTGGTGATATCAAATTCTCTCTCAAAGGCATACTTGGACTGCAAGATACTGAAAACAATGAAGTGCAATTCTCACTAAGACAACTAGCAGACAGACAGCCCCAAAGGCAGAAGTTCACTGTACTATGCGTGTCATTGTTGGAAAGGATTTGTTAACTATAAAACTGGATACTGTAAAATAATTCTCCTTTTTATTAGGAACTCTGTAAGTGAATTATTATTTTGGATGGTGAAGTGTTATTGTGCTTGTATTTCCCTGCGTCCTTCCCTTCAGTCTTGACAAATGTATGTTATCTGACTCATTATTGATCACTCACATTCTACTCCTTGTGAAGATGGGACAGAAAGCTTCAGATTTTTAACATACATGCATGCATACACGCAGGCATACACATATTGGCACATACATGCACAGTCACACATATTCATGTGCAAGAACACACACATACACACACACACACACACACACACGCAGACATATATTTGCAAACACTGAAACATGCACAAGTGCCACACATACATACATGTGTGTGTGTGTGTGTGTGCGTGTCTACATGAGGGAAAAAACAATATAATATTGTGCCCCTTGCATTCTGTTTGACCAAAATCATGGGCATATTTCAAGTTGGAGAGACACTTCAGATGCTGATGTCACTGGAAATATGAATTTTATTCCACTTACTGTTTTTATAAGCCTTTTTCACAAGACGGTACGCATCCAGTTTCATAGTCTGGAGACAATGGTTTCACAAGGCTAAACTTGTTGTCAGGTACCAATAACTTTTGTCATTCTTAATACATTCACTTTTAAAGCAGCTCAAGTGAATGTGAGTCATGGCTTGGCTTTTGGTCACCATTCTGTTGACATTCCTTTTTCAGCAGACAGTCATAAATTCTTGGTCAAATATGAATTCCAGGGTTTAATATGTAATGTTTTCTGCAGTCTTTGTGAATCTCAAATCAAAGGGAGACAACAACTGTATTATACATAATATACTGTTATGCAGAACAGCGTTGACATTTACATCATATGCATTTATACAGCAGAGATCAGGTGAAGTCCCTTGCTCAAGGTTATGTTAACTTTCTGGTTACAAGTCCATTATCCTGACCAGTGCTCCATGTGGAACCCCGCAGTACTGTGGAAGCCTCTGTTGTCCACATGGGTAAGACAGGAATCTGACAACATTCAAATAGCTATATTTGTAAGTTTGTTCATCCTTCTCTGAAAACAATCATCTCAATCAAGGCTGCAGCAAAGCATCCAGCAGCTTTACTGTCAAAAGCAAGGGTTACAATACAATGTCATCAGCCTCCTCAATGCCTTCTCTTCTATTTAAACAGTCATTCTAAAAAGGGAAAGGTGAAAAACCAGTCCTCTGTAAAGTAAGAATTTCCCTCCATATCACTCACTACATCACTTTTCAAACAGGAGATGATTAATAACATACTGTGACTAATTTTTCCAAAATGTAGAATGTAAAATTCAGAAGAAATTTAGACCAGCAATTTATTTCTGTCTTGAATTCAGCCCCTTATTAGAAATCACATGCACCCACTCGTACATTGCCTCACTGGACACTTCCACAGCTCTGTCCTTCAAATACCCAGCAATCTTGACAAGGCGTATGGTGAAATTTCAGGGCTTTGAAACAGTACACCCTTTACTTAAGCATTCCAGTTTAATGGGCTCCCCTACTGTTGAGGGATACTGCTGACCGTCAGAGTCCCCATCAACAGCTGCAGCCCTGTGAGTGCCAGAGAGCAAAACACAGCTCAGACACACATTTTTTTTGCTGATATCTGGAAAAGCCTAGCAGAGCACTGTGAGTGTTGTAGATGACATTAGAGTCATTTAACACAATGGCTGCAGCAATCTTTGCGATCCTCCTGACTTTCAGGCGTCTTAAAAATAAAGTTTGTGTAGAGCATGTGTATACAGCAAATAACTTTACAGACCACCCGGGGACAACTGAGAAACTGAGCGCCATTGTAACTAACCGCTGAACAAACAGTCCAGCCCTTTGTGCTGGGAATTTGCAGCACACACACAAACCAATATCAGACCAGAATTAATGGTCTACTGAGTACAAGTAGTGCCCACCATCGCAAACCTTAATGGCTCTTACTTGTTTGTGAGCATTTCCTCTTCTGTTTTTTTTTTTTTTTCCCACTCCTAATTCATCTTAAGAGGGTTGGGAGTGAACTACAGTGGCTGACATTATTCTTAGCCAGATGTATTAATAGTCAAGAATGGTCTCGGGTGACAAGAGAGTAGGCTGGGCTTTCATGTGGCAGCAAGTTTCAAAAGTGAGAGGACTGGGCTGTTGGCAAAGGGGATGCGAGGAATGGACACAAGCCAACATAGCCAGCTCCCACAAATGAGAACATTCAACCATGATTTCTTTTGAGATGCTGAGGAAAATGGTGTTAATACATACTTCTGTTGACTGTACTACAATAAGACAATGACATGATAATTGACATCCGGTCACATGTATTTGCTCCAACAGAAGTGTGAACGAGGACAAGTAATAGACTGGCCACTCTGTTTTTATAAGACAATGAGGTTGTATTCTACAGATCCCTTGAGGAAGTCAGTGTGAGGGCACCTGGCATGTAAATGTCACACAAGCAAGCTGTATCGGAAAGCACATTTTGCCTTTACATTTAAATATGTTTATAATATTGGCTAGATAGTTCCATGTAAGAAGAAAATTAATTAAAGCCGTTTTAATAGCAATAAAACCAGTTATACATGTATATACTGTTAGCGCTGTTTTTTTTCCTCACGGATAAAGCTTGTGATGATAAGTAGTTCCGTCTTGTTTGAAAAATTTCATACGCAGACTCCTGCACCCCTAAGTTCATTTGGCCCCACCTCTCCCAGAGCGCTTCTACTGTGTGAACGTCATGAGCCTTTTGAGAGTCCGGCTCTCAGTGGCACAGACAAGACGTTTAGAAAAGCGCTCCGAGCTGGAAATCGCATCCCTTCCCAAGTTTTGCACTTCAGCCCAGCAAGATTTGAGCTCCAAACTTTCAAGAACTACAGGGACCCTTGCAAATCAATTTTAACTCTAAAGGAAGACTAAAATAGTTTCATCTGGATTTTTCCCTCAACTTGTGCATTTTCATTCAATTATTCTTGGGACCTGTGAAACACCACTGGAAGAATAATCTCTTTTATCATCCGTGAGGCATTTAGTTAATTTGGCCAATGAAAATTTGTCTGACTTTAATTTCATTATATAATAGGAAGTCATTGAGTGAATGTTGGATCCTTTAACTGATTTCCTGTTAAACTTGTCCTTGGATTAATATGACCTCTTAAGGATTATAAAAACCAAAACGATGATGAATTTTGATGTTGTCTGTCTTCGCCATCTACACATTTAAATGGTATGGTTGTTGATATATTTTGTTAGTCGTTTTGTGTTGAACATTGCTTTTGGTATGTTGTATAATTACAGTTTTCAAGCTATAAACCTTTTATCACTGATCCAGTAACTCGAAAATCTATGTATGAATGAAATTCACATGAATATAATTCAAATTAATATAACATACTTGTTCTCAGAATATTTCATAAGTCATGAAAATGGTTTAGTCGATCATTGTATGTGCATTGTAAAATGATTTATTTCCCCTGGTCACGTTTCTGTTTTATTGATTTTCCCATTTCATAATAACGTTGTCAATATCGGTTTCCCAAGTAGTGGTGATGGTAACGCTGTCGTAATATGCTTGTGAGTTTTCTTACTAATGGTGTTTTCACGCAAATATTCCACAGCAGGATTGTGTGCTGTTTTATGGCTGCAGTCTACGAAAAGATCGCAGTTGCCAAACTGTTGCCAGTGGGAAAGTTTCAAATTTCTGCGTAGTTACTTAATTTCAGTATTCTGTTAAAGGCATCAGAATGTGTAGATCTCGTTCGTTTTGGCTTGAAATGTCTGTCTCTTAAAGATTTATCAAAGGGGTCACCAGAGGGTCACTGCAATTTGGTTAAATTGGTTAAAATGTAATGGCATTGAAACGGCACAGTCCATGGATAATATATGGTTACACATTGTATTAAAGCCAGGCTAAATGGTAAAATGCGCGGTTATTTCATAGAGTAGTTCGTGTTGCTTTCAGGACATGGCGCTTAATGTAGAACTTTAGAAAGTTACAAACTGACTTTTTGTTCATTGGGACCAAATGACGTTATTGTGCGGTTGCTTTGGGGACTGTATACACTTGTATGCAGGGAAATAGTCTTTTTTTTTTCATATCATAAGAAAACTGTGCCTCTTCGGCAGTTTTTTTTTCCAATTATTAATTAAAGATAATCCACTACTGTGATAAATACCTGTGAGCATTTTTTTTGAAGACAAGGAATTTTTGTGGATTAGGTACCTAGTATTTGAGAAACCTGCTTTAATCTCATGAAATATACCACTATATCTGGGGGGGGGGGGGGGGGGTGAACAGCAGTACTGTAACAGGTGTTTGTGTTGGCTCCTACAGCAGTAATTAAAGTGTGTGTGTTCACCTGCTGTGCCACAGTTAAATGCATTGTGTTTGCATACCATCACATTTTGTTTAAAGGCAGTCAGGCTTATCTTTGAGTGTTCTGCATGTGAGCAGTACTGAGGGACTGAGACAGGGCATGATGGCACTGACTCTGTGTGGTGCCTTTGTGCTCTGCAACAGTGTCTTGAGTTTTTCTGTTCCTCGGTGTGGTGTGCAGTGCTGTGTTCAACATGTTTGTGTGTATGTGTCAAACAGCAGTGAGACGAACCTCATCGCAGCATAGCTGAAGATGGGCCATCTGGGCTTCCAGGCTTTGGCACTGATGGTGCTGGTGACGTTGCCACATGCCGGGCTCTCCTGCCCACACCCTTGTGCCTGCTACCTGCCCACAGAGGTCCACTGCACCTTCCGCTCCCTTCTTACGGTGCCTGCCGGAATCCCCAAGCACGTGGAGCGCATGAATCTAGGGTAAGCGTCTCTGTCCTCAGAAGGTACAGCTGCGGGGATTTAGGTGAAGCAGCAGGCTGCGTGTTTAGAGTGCTTGAATGGACAGCGCCTGTTGACATCTGCTGAATGGATACAGAAATGTCTTGTCGGGGTTTACATGTGGAATTTCCACTAGCAGATGGCAAACTTTGAAAGACATCATTCCACTGTTAATCTTTCAACATGTGTTGCCGATTGTCCTACAGCATGTTCCTTTCAGTTATCAGTTTTTAGTCCCCTTTCTTTATAAAATGCCAATTTAAGCAGCAGAGCATACATTTACATTTAGTAAGCCCTGTCTCCTGTTAAATTAAAGTAGTATGGGGTGATATATGTGTTTTTTGTTGTTGTTGTTGCAGGTTTAACACCATAAATAGAATCACTGAGAGCTCCCTTGCTGGATTAAGAAAACTGGAACTACTTATGATGCATGGAAATGACCTACATAATATCCCCAATGGAGTTTTTAGAGACCTGATGTCACTGCAGGTACTGTGGTAGAATGTTTTTAAACTGAACTTCTGCAAAAAGTTGAAATCCAGTGCAAATGCCTGAGAATCAATGAAATGTTGGGTCATTTATTATCAATATTTGTAAAACATCACTTTAAGTCTTCATAACAGGCCCTGGGAAAGTTGTTGACAGGATTTTGTACTGATTTTGTACTTTGTAAATTAATTACCAAGTTCTCTGAGAAATGATGATGCTGATGATGGTGACAATAAAGATGAAAAAAATGTGTAAGACACAGTTGCACATATTCATCTATGTCCAGAAGTGTCAGCATAACAATGAGAGATTGTGTTGCTTAATGTTCAAGGCACAAATTATTTCTTTTAATTTAATCTTGTCTAAGCAGGAAATCCCACAAAGCAATCTCCTCCAGATTTGTTCTTCATTCATTTTTTTTTTCTCCAGGTGCTGAAGATGAGCTACAACAAACTGAGGGTGATCACAGGTCTCACCCTCCAAGGGCTAACAGGCTTGATCCGACTGCACCTGGACCACAACCGCATCGAGTTCATCCACCCGGATGCCTTCCAGGGCCTGACCACCCTGCGTCTGGTCCACCTAGAGGGCAACCACCTCCAGCAGCTCCATCCTGCCACCTTCAGCACTTTCTCCCTCCTGCAGCACTTCCGTATCTCCACACTCAAGCACCTATATCTGTCCGACAACAGCCTCACCACGCTACCCAAGCAGATGCTGAAAGGCATGCCCCAGCTGGAGAATCTCTTCCTGCATGGGAATCCCTGGACCTGTGACTGCAAGATGAAGTGGTTCTTGGACTGGAGTGCACATTCCCCAGGTAATGAAGTTGTTTCTGTGTTGCTCACCACAGAGAGTAGGGGGATTCCCATTTCCTGGCTACATTCCAAATCAGGCTCCTTCAGTCTGCAATCTGATAGTACCCTTGTTTGATAGGATAATAATTCATTCCCATTCTACCTCAGCTGATGTGTTTTCAGAGTTCTTGTGAAAAATAGCTGACATGCATTAGGCAAGTAGTTTCTCAACATTAGTGGTGGCGATTGAGGTGAGACACCCACCAATTTTACTGTGAAGGACTGAGATCCTTGAAAGGCACTATATATTTGGAATACTTTTAATAGTGTTGTTCATTTTATTATGAGATATTTGTATCCTGGGCCACTTACAAAACTTTCTGTCAGTGTGTCCAGAAGTACAGTCACTGCACTATTTTTTTGCTCTTCTTTTTAAAGAGTATTTGGTTTTTGCTGTCAGTGGGGGAAGAGGTGAAAAAATTTGTTATGATTAAGTAATTTAAGCACACAGATGTTTCGATTATAACTAAATAAAAGGTAGCCACTTGATAAAGTATACCTGTGATATGAGTAATTATTTTAAAGCAATCTTCCTGTCTTCCCAGGTGTGCTGAAATGTAAGAAGGACAAAGCGTATGCAAAAGGTCAGCTTTGTCCAATGTGTTCTTCGCCAAAGCCTCTCAGGAAGAAGGATATCTTAGATCTGGAGGATCTCACCTGCAGGGGTCCGGTCATCAGTTCCCTCCAGAAGGAGGCCACGTCTGAGGACAATGAGAGTGAACTCCTGCCCTTAGAGGACTTCAGGGATTCTTTTGGGAACATGACACTAAACCTGACGGATGAGCATGGGAACAAAGTGGATCTGGACTGCATAATCAGTGAGCCCAGGGAGTCCACCAAAATCAGCTGGGACTACATCAACTCCCAGCAGATTGCTGCCAACATGAGCCTCTTCCTGGATCTGGAGTGTCCAATAGATCGGGTTAACTATGAGAAACTATGGAAACTCATTGCATACTACAGTGAGGTTCCTGTACACTTGCAGAGAGAGATCATGCTGAGCAAAGAGCCCAAGTTAAGCTACAGGTACAGGCAAGACATAGAAAAGGATGCATATTATTACACTGGGGTGAGGGCTAATGTGTGGTCCCAGCCACCCTGGCTCATGCAGTCATTTCTCAACCTGCAACTGAACCGACCCCAGTCAACTGGGAAGAGCGTGAAATTAATCCTCAGTACTCACACCACACAGATTGTGGAGACTGAGATGATGAGAAGGCAGAGGAGGAAGTGGGTCATGATAGAGTCCAATAACAAGACCAGAACTGTGCAGAGCACTGTGGTGGGTGGCATGAGTGAAATGGATTGCAACATCCTGAGCTCTGGAGAGCACTCCATTCAGTGGATGCTGCCAGACGGCTCCAGGGTGGTGGCACCTTATAACAGCGCAGACAATCGCGTTTCTGTATCCAGCACAGGGAGGCTGGTTATCAAAGCGGTGGACCACTCAGATGCCGGTGTGTACTACTGCATAGCACAGGTGAGGGATGACCTTGACGTTCTTCCTTTCCGCCTCTCAGTGCAGGAGTCTTCAGGCCCGCCCCCTGGAGGCGAAGGCGGTGCACCTGTGGACAGTTCTGTAGGTGAACCCGTCTCTCTGCCGTGTGTGGCCTCTGGTACACCAGATGCAGAGGTGAACTGGATTCTGCCAGACGGCAACATTGTGAGCTTCAAAGCAAACTCATCCCGAGCTTTTGTGTATTCAAATGGAACATTGTTCATACCACAGAGTCAACTGAACGATAATGGATATTACAAATGTGTAGCTGTGAACCAGCATGGCATAGATTCCCTGGCCACAAAGGTGACCCTCACAAGGCGGCAAGGGGCACGGCCTCTGAGAAAGTTTCCTATGAGGCCTCAGCCAGCTGAAGGCGTTTCAACAAAAAAAGCCTTAGTGGAGGATAATGAGGAGTCATCTGGTGATGATGATATTCAGGAGAAGGTGCCCTCTAGACGAATGGATCTGATAAGCCGAAGGCGTGGCCAGAAGCCTAACACACGTGGACATCCATTTAGAAATTCCTGGAGACGAGTCCAAGGACAGAGAAAGCCAATCCGGAAAGGTTCCCGTGTCGGAGATGGAAGGAACACAGTGGAGAATAGAAGAAGAGTTAGCATGTCTAATAAGAAAATAGATCCCCAGCGATGGGCTGACATTTTGGCCAAGATTCGTGATAAAAGTGATCCAAAAACCACAACCTCCATTTCAGTCCAAACCAGCACAGTGCCACAGTCCAAGCCCATTTCAACGACTGGTGAAAGGGAGCTTGAATCTCAGGAGAACACAGAAGGATCTTCTGTTGATGATACAAGCTTGCAGGAGAGATTGTTTGTAATCACCACTCCACAAATTCCAGTGCAGCATGCTCAGGACCGCCTGGTCACTGAGCCCTCATATTCAGAGGACAAGACTAACAGCATTCACCAAATATCTGCACCCAAAACTAACATTGACTCAGACACTGTGACAACCAGCACTCATATTTCACAACCCACATCTGGTCCACAGGAGTCCAATTATATTGTCACAGACTTAAAGACTGAAGGGGAACAGAGTGAAAACATCTTAAGGACCAGTACAGCCTACAATGTGGCTTTATGGGAAAGTCAAAGTGATACAATGGAAAGCAACCCAGCTTCTACAGTTCCTAATTTCCCTCTCCATTCTGAAAGCAATCAAGAGTCTGAAGGGCCAAGGAATAATAGACCTAGTAATGGAAAAACCACAGAACGTCACAATGAGGCCTATGAAGGGAGAACTGAACAAATAAGTCAGTCATTATCTGTAGATAATTTTGACCCGGACCCAAATGCAGAAAACAATGCAGAAGGTAATGATTTTTCTAGGATAACATCAGCACTACCACTACCAACAACAACAACAACATCAACAATGGTTATTCTTGAAACTACACTGAAGAATGTAGCAGAAGATAAACAGAAAAGTCAGCAACTTGGACTGCTTACTACCGCTGCTCCAACCACCAAACCCACTGCAGCTGGCAGCACTGGAGAGGAACCTCACTCCAGCTCTGTCCCCTCACGTTCCAGAAACCCATGGAATTCAAGGAGGAGGTTTGGTGGCAGGAGACGACCCAACAGAATAAGAATGAGGCCAAACAACGCCCACCCATCCCCACGCTTCTCCACTGCTAGGCCACGCCAGCCCTCAGCATCCACACATGGGAGAGCCCCCACCCCAACAGTCATTGCAACCACAGTTCCATCTCCTGAAATAGAAACATCAGTGAATGCCAAGAGCACAGTCACTAAACCTACTGTCACTCAGTCTACCACTGAATGCCAGACTTCATCGGGCAAAACAACAAAACAGCAGGACACTGTTGTGTCAAGCATCCCACCACCGTATATTTTCACAAGTACCTTGTCAGTAACACAGTCTCCACAAACTTCTGTGGGTCTGGTCACAGGACATGAGCAGACAAGTGAACACAAAGTAGCTACTGAGGCACTTCCATCTTCATTGCCAGGCCATGAAACTGTTACTTTGGCAGCAGGTCAGGAAGAATTTACAAGCAAAAGTCATCTGGAAGTTAAACCTTTTGAAGAGACTCACAGTGAAAACACTGCTGTAGACGTCAGCTCCATGCCAGGGCCTGGCAGGACCACGCATAACTCCCACATCCAACCGGGAGTGCAACCGGAAAAAGATCTCATCAAAATATACAATAAGCCTAAAATCCCAGATTCTGAGGTGACGCCAGATAATAAAGAATTAGCACTGTGGCCCGTGTCCTCTTCTAACCCGAGAAGGCCTACAAACATCCAACATGAAGTCACCAAAGTACACGATTCACAAACAAAACCAGGTGTATATGAAGAAACTTTGGACAGGCAAGAAAAAATACCTTCTATACAGATACCAACAAAGAAACCAATAACACCAGTCAATTATAATCAAGGATCTGGTCCTATCAAAACAACACCCACTCCCGTAAAACCTAAACCTTCCGTTACCAGAGAATATGAAGTAACCATGAACAGTACCCCACCCAGAAAACCAGTGTCAGTAGCAAGTGAAGAAAAGGACTTATCACCCATGAAGAATAATATCCTTATAGTAACAACAAATAAAACTATGACAACCACATCAACTGCAACAACAACAGGAGTGCTCACCAGAACAAGATCAACAGTAACTCCCAGACTGAATCAGAATGCACAGCTGCCTGACTCACACTCCAACAGACAGCAACCTGGACTGTCTCACAATACAAGGAACATTGGAGGAAATTACATACCAGACAGGCATAGTGGAAGAGTATCTAGCACCAACCAGAGGTACCCGTATTACCCAAATAACAGAAACACCCTTGTCATTAGCAGGCCTGATCCCTTCAGAACACCTGACAGGACAAGACCACCTGCCACAAACCCCACAAACATAGCAATAGGCCCCAAGCCAGGTTCAGTCAACAATGTCCAGCCAACCACCCCAAGATCAGTAAATTCAAGAGCTCCCACAAGTCCACCAGCTGTTCAAAAGATGACATCTAGTCCCTCAAAAACAACACCACCTTCAAAGTCCACTGTTCAGCCTCAAGTGATTCAGGGCACTAGACCCAGACTACCAAACACTCCATCTTTCCCAAATACTGCAATCCTGTTGAATGTGACGAGAGACTCTTCCAGAAGCCCTGTGGTGCCAGTTCAAAGAGGGAGACCCAGGATCACCACCACCAACCTTCACACTGTGTCAGTGCATGCAGAGATGGACGCTGCGCTGCCCTGTGACACTGTGGGGGAGCCCAAACCCTTCCTCACCTGGACTAAAGTTTCCACTGGTATGTATGGTAACCATGACTTTAGTTCTGTTGATTTGAAATATTCCTTCAAGGCAATGGCATTGTACATTTAATTTAGAGGGTATGTGGTCCATATTCTTTTACATAGCGTGCAGAATTAGCTGATGTGGAGCTCTTTTGTTTCTTTGTATTATTTTCACTAATTTTGTTAACAAGCACTAATAATAATAATAATAATAACAATTGAGGGTGGTTTACATTTTTAAAACAGAATGTTATTAAGATGATGATTATGATGATTATGATTGTTATTATTATTATTATTAGTAGTAGTAGTAGTAGTAGTAGTATGACCCTCATCGATGTGAAGCCATGGCCATCAATTGTGTTGAGAGGCTAAGCCTACCACACCCACTGACCTAAATTTGTCTGAAGATGTCGGTCAGCTGCTACAACTGCTTGGCATGGGTGGAGGACTAGCATAATACAGATCTGCAACTGTTCACCCGCTGAAACTTGAACTTCTCTGTTTCTAAGCTGGACACGAGGCTCAAACGGAAGCCACCAATATGATAAACACATGTCAGAGAGTGCATGTGTGTGCCTGCTGTGCGCAGTCAGTTGATATGGGATTCAGCTCAACCAGAATTGACAGTTTCAGATGGAATAAAAATAACTAAGGATTTCAGATTTATTGAAAGAGTTTATGGGTCACCCATGTAACTGCTCTCTTTACGCTAGGAGGATGAAAAGATTCAATCATAATATACATAATGTAAACCAGAACTTTCAATTCTTGCACCTGGTTCTTATTTACCCCACTTAATGTTCTGCAACCTGTGCCAAAGGTTATTATTATTATTATTATTAGTAGTAGTAGTAGTAGTAGTAGTAGTAGTAATACTATTGAGCAAACTAATCCCACAGTTTTTAAATAATATTGAATGAAAATAGAATCAGCTAAACAAAATTTATAATTTTCATGCCATTATGCTTTTATAACAAATTCTATATAAATATATCACAAAAAATCGTTTGCATGGTACATTGAATTTAGAACCCCATTGACATTATTTATTAAGTGTCTTCCCATTATTATGTCTTTTTTTGTAGGAGCCATCATGGCACAGAACACTAGAGTCCAGAGATTTGAGGTTCAGGCCAACGGGACATTTGTCATCCGAAATGCCCAGCTTCAGGACCGTGGGCAGTATCTGTGCACAGCCCAGAACCAGTACGGGGTAGATAAGATGATGGTCACACTGGTGGTGCTGGCTCAGCAGCCCAGGATGATGCAGCCGCACCATCAGGACGTGACAGTGTACCTAAGCGACAGCACCAACCTGGAGTGCCAGGCACAGGGGCTCCCCACACCGCATATCACCTGGGTGCTGCCCGACAGGGGCGTGCTGCGGTCCGCCAGTAGCACCGAGCAGCGGGTCATGCTCTTGGCCAACGGGACCCTCCGGATCAAGCACGTCAGCTACCCAGACCGAGGGATTTACAAATGCATAGCGAGCAACGCCGCCGGGGCTGACACGCTGTCCGTGCGTCTCCACGTGGCAGCCCTGCCCCCTATGATCCAACAGCAGCGGCAGGAGAACTTCACACTTCCCGAGGGGCAGACAGTCTACATCCATTGTACCGCCAAGGGCGCCCCCCAGCCCAGCATCCGCTGGATCATCTTTGATGGGACACAGATCCGCCCCTCGCAGTTTGTCAACGGCAACCTCTTTGTGTTCCCCAATGGGACGCTGTACATCCGCAACCTGTCGCCCAAGGACAGCGGCAACTACGAGTGCATGGCCAGCAATGCTGTGGGGGCCACCAAGAGGACCATCAGCCTTCTGGTGCGAAAGAGCGCCTCCACGGCCAAGATCACCTCCACCTCGCCACAGAGGACTGACGTCTCGTACGGGGGACAGCTGCGTCTGGACTGCATTGCCTCTGGAGACCCGGGACCCAGAATCATCTGGAGGATTCCCTCCAAAAAGCTGGTGGATGCCCATTACAGGTATGTGGGATTGCTTCCAGGCAACAGGCACAGTTAATCTACTGTCATCTACTGCATCTTCACCAGTGACTGTGAGCTGCATGGACACTTGATCAACTCCCATGCTATAGGAATGCCCCTCATAGTCACACATTCACTCATTCTGAGGTGAGGGAATGCAATAATGCTGGAAAATTTTACTATTTAAAAAAAAACTGTGCAATTTGTCTGGTTTGAAGGCACTTTTTGGTATTTGAACATGCAGCACTCACAATGTAATTTGTGAAAGTGCATTTGAAAAAAGCACAAAGGGAGTATCACTAATGTAATGGAATATAATCTAAGGATCCTCAGCATTAACACAATATTGCAGTACTGCTGTAGTCTGAAACTAACTTCAAGACCATG
The DNA here is from genome assembly GCF_013368585.1 of Megalops cyprinoides. Classification (NCBI taxonomy): domain Eukaryota; kingdom Metazoa; phylum Chordata; class Actinopteri; order Elopiformes; family Megalopidae; genus Megalops; species Megalops cyprinoides. The sequence goes on from NC_050593.1 coordinate 20,785,968, forward strand.
GAGTAAGTCAGTGCTATTGAGTGAAATGCTTACCCAGGTGAACTGAATTTGCACACTTTTTGCATCAGTTTGAATGTTTTGATGAATAAAATGTATCATACATCATGAAGTCAACTAAAACCCCATCCTATTCAAAGTAAATGTATAACCTTTCCTTAAATCATTGAAACAAGCAGTTTCCTCAGAAATACATCTTTTGATGTGCTGACTGTATACCACTGAAATTGTAACTCTTGGGATTTACCGCTACCATAGCTGTGGAAATGAATTCCTTCAGGAGACATATGCTATTAATCCAGTGAGGGTGGAAGAGAGCAGGTCTGTACTCAGCAGAGAGAATCTTTGAAGCTACGCCAGGCCCTTTCAGTCATGGGTTGCCAGCTCTGCTCTCCTTGTGACAGATCTGATCAGCCTTTCACCTGGGTGAAGTGAGCCTGAGAGCTGTACTTCTGCATACATGGCACGTGCAACACCGCGTGGCTGTCAGACTGTCAGCTACCCACAGGCCTCGGGCAGATACTGGCAACAAATGAAAAAGCAGGCCTGCGGTCCTTCAGCTATAGAGTTCTGTCTAAAGGTTGCTGCTGACATTTAGCATTGGAAATTAAACTAGAATTTAAAAGGTAGAAGAGGTACCCTTTTTTCTGATGTTATGAAAGTGGAATAATGTTTTGTATTCTTCTGTGTTTATTTTCAGTTTTGATCCCAGGATCAAAGTCTTCAGTAACGGCACACTGTCAATCCGAGCAGTAACAGAAAAGGATGAGGGGGACTACTTGTGCGTAGCCAGAAACAAGATGGGGGATGACTATGTACTCTTGAAGGTCAGTGTCATGATGAAGCCAGCCAAGATTGAATACAAGCAGCTGGCCAATCAAAAGGTGACATATGGAGGAGATCTGAAAGTGGACTGCATTGCGTCTGGCCTTCCTAACCCAGAGATCAGGTGGGGCCTGCCAGATGGCACTATGGTGAACAGCGTCATGCAGTCTGATGACAGCGGGGCACGGACCAGGAGATATGTGGTCTTCGACAATGGGACGCTTTACTTTAACGATGTGGGAATGAAGGAAGAGGGTGACTACACATGCTATGCTGAGAATCAGATCGGCAAGGACGAGATGAAAGTCCACATCAAGGTTGTGGCCGATTCCCCAGTCATCAAAAACAAAACGTATGAGGTCATCAAAGTCCCCTATGGGGATTCCATCTCCCTGAAATGCAGTGCCAAGGGAGAACCAACACCAACCATCTCTTGGCTCTCCCCTACTAACCGCATCATTCCACCTTCATCAGACAAGTACCAAGTACATAATGATGGGACACTTCTCATTCAGAAAGCCCAGAGATTTGATAATGGAAATTACACATGTATGGCCAGGAACACTGCTGGGCAGGATAGGAAGGTCATCAGGGTGGAGGTTCTAGTCTCCCCACCCACCATCAATGGGTTAAGAAGCATGGCAAACACAGTCAGGGAAACAGCTGTTAGGGACCAGCGCAAGCTCCTGGACTGCAAGGCGGAGGGGATGCCCATCCCTCGAGTCATGTGGGTTCTGCCTGAAAATGTTGTCCTTCCTGCACCGTACTACGGGAGCAGAATAACGGTCCACCGCAATGGAACTCTGGACATTCGCTCCCTGAGGAAGACAGATTCAGTTCAGCTCGTCTGCATCGCACGCAACGAAGGGGGTGAAGCCCGCTTGGTGGTCCAACTGGATGTGACAGAGTTTACAGAGAGACCACAGCTCAGAAGCCTCAAAACTGAAACCGTCTCCCTCACTGTTGGCAGTGCAATGTCTGTGAACTGTTCTGTCGAGGGCAAGCCAACTCCAGAGATAACCTGGATCCTTCCCAACGGCTCCCCACTTCTAAGTGGTACTCAATTTTCTAGATTCTTCCACGGGCCAGATGGCACCCTGCACATCAGCAACCCCTCAGCATCTGACGCCGGGCTTTACCGATGTGTGGGCCGGAATGCAGCCGGACACGTCGAGCGGACTGTCACCCTTGAGCTGGGGAAAAAGCCAGACATCAGCAACAAGTACAACTCGTTAGTGAGCATCATCAATGGAGAGAACTTACAGCTCCACTGCCTGTCCAATAGTAACCCTCTGCCCAAGCTATCCTGGACACTGCCCAGCGGCCTCGTTCTGACCAGGCCCCAAAGAATGGGACGCTATGCAGTTCTGCAGAACGGCACCCTTATGGTCCAGCAAGCCTCGGTCTATGACAGGGGCACATATTCCTGCAAGACCGTGAATGAGTATGGGAGCTCGCTTCTGACCGTGCCCGTGATTGTGATAGCGTACCCACCTCGGATCACCAGTGGCCCCGCCCCGGTGACCTACGCCAGGGTGGGTGTGGCTATCCAGCTGAACTGCATGGCCATCGGCATCCCCAAAGCAGAGGTGGTGTGGGAGATGCCTGATAAAACGCAGCTAATGGCCACCCATCAGCCTCGACTCTTTGGCAACAAATACTTACATCCACAAGGCTCTCTAGTCATCCAGAACCCATCCAGCAGAGACACCGGTTTCTATAAGTGCACTGCCAAAAACGTCATAGGAATGGACACCAAAGCCACATATGTACATGTTTTTTGATTAGCAGACACATATAATTTCACCAATGCCCAAGAAACTGCGGAGCTCAGTGCAGCAAATACTGTTTATGCAGATATATTTTGAAAACTGAAGTATTGTTCACAAAATAGATGGAATTGACTAATCCATGTAAATATATAATATTTCAGACAAAAAGGACAGAGATCTCAAAGCCATGTTGCATATTATCTGCAATTAGTATCAAGCATTAAGATATTGAAAGTACAAAAATAAATTATTAGTCTGAAATTAGATTTCAAATATCTATGAATAATGACATTTGATTAATTTGAGAAACAAACATTAAAAAAAAAACTTTATAGAGTTTTGTTTTATTAGTTTATCACTTTTACAGTAGCTTAAGTCATTTTATGTGTTTTTTTAATTGTTGACAATGACAACTCATGTCAAAATGTTTTGGTAAGTAAAGATATATATTTTTGTTTTGCTGTTAATCTAAATTAGATGGTGCTGAGTCGCTGAGTCAAAAAATGTGATGTTGAAGAACTGCAGACTACTTCAGGGATCAAAACAAGAACTGCCGTTACAATGCACATCACAAATGCGATCTATGCTCTGAGTTAAATATTACCTAGTATAAGCCAACACTTGGATTTGCTCTAAGGACCATTTTTATGCAACCTGTATTGTAATTCCTACGCTAATGTATGTTAATGTTCTTTCATTGTTAGAAGAACATTTGTTTCTTTAATAGTGCTGCATACAGTGACCAGTCTGGTTAATTCTATCTACAGTACCCTAACTTATTCCCAAGCACCAATCATCTTGCTTTGTTCATTAAGATTAAAATGGCTCCACACACAGTCCCCATATAATGTCTTACTAAAGCCCCCTTACGCTTAATCCTCTGTTTTACATTCTCAGCAGTCCCAAGCAAGGTGAAACCAATTCAGCAGAACAAGAAAACGTACTTTTGAATTAAGTCACATTTCTGTTGAACTCATTCCCTCCTCACTGTTGAAAAATGCAGTACACATTGACTTGGGCTATTTGTTATTAGTTTGTTATATGCAATAATCAGATGTTTTGTAGAATTGCTTGAGGCTCTGATGGGGGTATCAACACAGGAATCACCTGTGTAGCATTCCTTTATAATCAAAAGGAGTAGTATCTCATTCAGTGTTCAGTACTCCTGCTTTTTAAATTATTTGTCTTTAAAAGACTCTGATGTATAGCTATGTTTATATGGTAAGTCTATATAATGTACATCTGTAAGAAAGAGAGAACATGCTCTGGGAGTTCTGAGCAACTGTTATATTTTGAATAGTTAGATTTTTTTTTAAATAAAGAACAAAATTAATTAAGCCTGGTCTTGTCAATTGTCGTTCTTAAGTGCATCTTTACAAAACATACATAAAATTTTCATAAGCACTTCTCATAAGAGGCAACCAACTCGTATGAAAGAATTGCCCCCTGCTGAGAGAAACGGTCTGCTCCATTTTCATCCTCTTTGATTATGAACTTTTGGATGATGTTCAGAATAAGACTATATTGATGGAGCTTTGAAGATTCATCTAATTTATTATCAAAGTCAGGTTTTAGCATCTGGCTTATGCCAAAACATTGTATCACATTGATCACTGTTCCAACACAATGTATAGAGGCACAAGGCATTGTCATCGAAAGAGGGAAAGATTTCCCAGAAACAATCAGCTCTGATATATCCACGAGGACAGTGTGATGCATGGCCTTGGTCATGTGACCTCCCAGGTTTAGCAAAAGCCCTCACTTGAGGGTGATTAAAAATATGCATCCAAAACCCAGCAGATACATTTTCCACATGCACAATGTCACTCTGGGTTAATTTTTCTTTTTTTAGTTGGATGTAAAACATTACAAATTTTCTGCACATCTCTGCACTGAGAGCAAGGAGGTGGACAAGGTGACGAAACATATTAGATGAGGACCGAGAATCTCTGGGGGAACCAGCCTGTCTGTAGACTGTCTGATTCAGCAGAGTGCTTTCTGGTGCTGGAGCACTTCAACAGACAGCTCTGTCCTTCCTGTTCAGAACTGGAGCCAGGTCTCTAGTCTGGGGTTCCGCTCTCCACTGATGGCTTTACCTGATCTTCGTCGTGCACTGGAACTCTCCTCTAAAATGCGGTCAGATCATTGCAGCGCAAATTAAAGGCAGAGTGTGATTGCAGCAGATTACTTTTTCCATGATGAACGACTTACAGTAATGCGGTAATGGTCATCATTAGGTAATTTCTATGTAATACCGCTGAGTGTGTCATTAAGCGATTCTGGGGAGTTGTATTCCGAGGAGTGCACGAATTGGCCAGATCTCATCCTGGCCAAGTCCCCACCCTGGGCATGTCTCGGTACGACCCATCACCTGCCAAGTATGGCAGGAGGAAATGACCCAAGTCCCATGAACGGAGCCACAGGGCAGAGGTAATGACAGCTTGCTGAGACATGAATAGATGCATTGTGCTCCCTGGCACAGAGTGACAGATTCAGGATTGCGTTTACACAGGGGAGAGGATGAGTCAACCATCATAACAGAACCATCCAATCAGTTTTACCTCTGCGTTTAATGTAAGGCTTTTCACGATCATTACAAAGGCACACTGACTAGGAAATGGCCCATATAACTTTGTCAACTGAAATTACAAGACTAAGACTGAGAGTAAAATCAATGCCAAACATAACTAAGACTCCAACAATAAAGGACAGATTTTTCTGTAAAATTAGTTATCCAGCCTCATCTGACAGAAGCAATTGCACTAGCTATAAAATTGCAGAAGGACAGTTTTGAGCCAGAGGGTAGTGTAGCTTTGGACATGAGCAGGGTAGTTCAGATACACTGGAATGGAAAATCCTCAGGGAGCACAAAGGCAAAGGAAGTGTCATGTGTAACTCCCTCCGACACTGAGACAGAGAGGGTTGGAGAGGCTAATGATGACAAAGCTTTTACTTTCCTACCCCACCATCCCCCAGGGTGGCCTTGGAAGCCAGCTGTTCCAACAGAGGGGAAATGGTCCTGCAGTAATAAATTGAAATAAATAAATGACACTTGAGAGATGTGGCCGACTTTAAGGACTTTCAGGGAAAAAACAAAGACATAAATCACGGACCATGGTTGGAAACAGCTGGGAGAGGCCACCAGATATTGAAAGTGCCCCACGGCAAAACACTGAATGGGAGACCACAGGCTGGCTGGCCCAGACGCCCTGACTCCAGCAACACACAGAGCCGTGACAATGTATGAGTCCTGGTGTCACCCTACAGTGTCACCAGTTAATTCAACTTATATTCAGGTACAGCATACTTCCATTTGTCAATCTTTTTATTACATTGCGGTACATTTTACCTCACCTGTGGTACCTGGGCCGCCTTGGTGGCATTCAAACTGTCATCTCCTGTATATCTCAAATAGTCATACGTCATATTACCACCCATTGATTTTAGTTGGTACTCATGTTGTCAGTAAACGAAACAAAAAGGCACTGATTGCTCCAACACTTTATTGACATTTTGGAAGTATTTATTGCCATTAACAGAAAAATGTAGTAATATGTTTGTATGTTTAGTGTCATCCAAAGGTCATCCAAAATCTAATCATCTGAATGTTTTGAACACATAGACAGACAAGTGTATAGCTAGCTTAAAGGCTCCAGGTATGGCTGAAAACTGGTAATGAAAAATGAATGAATGGTAAGATGAGCTGGCATGCTTTTGAGTGTGCCCAACATTACCTGAGATAAGAACAAGTATCCATATTTAGGCCTGTCTGGATTCAATGGAATGGAAACAGGTCTTTATTATAAAAGCAGATGACCATCTTCTTTGCTATGATTATTGATAATGCCCAGGAGTATGAAATGTTTGTGATTTTATTATTCTTGTCAGATGGAGGATGATGACTGTCTCACTTTTTTGTCATTGTCATTATTACCAATGGTGCATAGCCCTCCTTATTTTCTTTTTTTTTTTTTTTTTGGATGATAATTTCACTTTCTGTCAATCCAATCGTGACATTGTCAACATTCAAACTACATTCTTGTCACATTCTGATTACCAGAATATCACTCTGCCACCACAGTAGCAGTCTCATTCTAATGGCACAGTCAACAAATCTATGGACAAAATTTCATGACCCTGCCCTCAAACTGGAGAAAAAGTATTAAAAAGTATTGAAAAATATTCATAAAAGCATTGAATATTTCCTGTGCCAGTTTATTGATAGTTTTGTTTTTTGTTTTTGTAGGCAGTGGAGTCATGTCAACAAGTTGCTCTATACCTCATCATCAGCATCAGCAACTAATTAAATAGCCCTTATCTGGATTCCTTTGTGCAACCAGTGCATGCCATTTATTCATGCATGAGGACAGAGAGTATAAATAATTTAAGATGAATCTATCATACTCCCTTCCTACATTTGTCATACTTTTATTTGTCTAAGGCATCCATCCAAAAAACAATATTGTGGTTTTTTGCTTTGTTTTTTGTTTTCTGTTATAATCTTTTTTTAACAATATTGGTTAGCTGTATTTTTCCTCATGCCTCCCTTGGCCATTTGACTATGGTACCTTATGACGAATAATATCTGCCATTAGCCAAATAGTGTAATTGCTCTTTGCATTACAAATCACATCAGCAGGCAGGGAAAAGCATCTGCTTTGCTTTAATAAGACTGGGTTGGACAAAGACAGATAGCACATTTTCAGAGAAGTAACATCTCCCTACCTATTGCATGGAACACGTCTTGGAAACCTAACATGACTCAGATACAGCAGGATTGTTTTGTGTACCTCTAGTTATTATCACGGTGTCTGGAAAATTGAGCCCTTTAGCAGTTCAGAGAGAATGTTTTATTTAAAAATCTGCCTAGTATAATGAATGGGTCAGTGAGGGATGGTTCTGCTTATTCTCATGTCTGATGTTGGGAGGGGGGGAGGTGTTCCTGGGCCTTCTCTGGTTCTCCTGATTTCTCTTTGTACTGAAAGGCATCATCTTTGACCAATTGAACCCAGACCCGAAAAGCTGGACTTTCTTAGGACAGCAGGATTACATTATGTGGCATTATGAAAAGCACTGACAGCAAACAACTGTCATGCAGTCGGAAGCTGTCAAAAAAGGATGAGAATGACATACATGAGGGGAAATTTGCCAGTAGAGCATCAGTGTCAGTCAGAGTCCCTCATCTGAAATACAATTACACGGGTCAGCAGCATATGTTGAGCGTACAAAATACATTCATCAATTTTGGGCAGACATGTTCCTAACAATGACAAGATGAACACACACATTATTGTCTACTTTATACTACGTCTCCATTAGCAGCAACGTTTGTCTTCCCCTGTAAAGTACTACAATAACAGCATGACATTCGCTGACTGTGCTGAGGGTGTGCTAATTAGGGATTTCTGTTAAGATTCCACTAGAAGAAATGCCTCTCCAATGACTTGTTATCTGGTACGGTAAAAGGCATTGGTGTATAATTAATGAGAATGCAAATGGGTCATTTATTTTACATGAAAAAGTGTACGTAAGTACCCACTTATCCAGTCATGATGTTAACTCTGGAGGGTTCTGGGGAATTAACAGTGAGAAAAAGCAGAGTTTAAGAAGACCATTTATCTACATTTAGATGAGGGTGAGGAACTGGGACTAAAGAGTGAGGTTAAATACGTATGTCAGATTATTAATTATGTTAATAACACAAAACTACTTTAAACCATTCATCTTCAGAAGCATTAATCTTGGGTATTTGGTCAGAAACAGAAGGTCACTTGTAAAGAGCACTTCCAAGATAATTTGTACATTTGTTAATCATTAGATTTGCCAATGAAACACCAAGTCCGCTGCTACAGGACAGGAAGTAGGTCAAGCTGGAGGTGGAGATGAAGTTAATACATTACTTGTCCTCAGAAAAAAATCTGTAAAAAATTCAGTTCTGGGAATTATTACATTGTCATACATTCTTCTGTTCCAAATAGCAGAAACATCTGGATTGAAGGCAAAATCCCACATTATCTTTCCGGAGTCATTGTGAAGTATGAGTGTCTGACGCCCTTACCATAATCTGGTCATTGCTGGAGCAAGGCCATGGTGACAGTATTGGAAAACTCAGCTTTCTACACTTAGCAGTTCTCTCTGAGGCTGGAATCAGACATTGTATTGACCCCTTTTAAAATGTAAGATGAGACAGACAATTCAGCTGTTATAGGGTTCTGAGTAAAGCACTGTTTGTCCAAATGTGGGTCTCTGAAAATGTCTGTAGACACCAGCACTGACTGTCTTGAGGCTGAAAGGCCCATCCTCCCCCTGAAAAAACAAAGCTCCAGGGCTCACATTAATCACTCACAGGTCCAAACCTGCTTGTAGAAGCCAGTACTGCTCTTTCACGTCTCCGCTTTTATCATAGTCATCTAGGGTTCTTCAGGACTTAACCCACTGTTGCTATGCTTACATACACACACTGCTGTGGTTACACCACTGCATTCACAGAGGGTACATTGTATGCTCATTGTGTCATTCTGGATACAGTATGCTTTCTACCTTGTCTGCCTTCAGTGGAAGTTTACTGGTTAATTAACTAGTGGTCATGGATTTTACATGGATCATGTGAAATGGTATCATCCTGAAATCGTGGTAGAATATGAGTGTTCAGGTTTGACCAGAGCATCTGCTTTTGTTTTAAAGGCTATTTTAACAACAATGACAATGACCATAGTGACAAATGCGTAGCTAAAATAAAAAACAGAATAACATTAATTCCAGATTACACATGCTTGCAGGAATGTCTCAATGAGCCCTGTCTGACACATTTGAATCATTGTGTTTGGGAGAGTCTCATGGCCTCACTAACCAGAAGGAAAGGAAACTGATGAAAAATTGATGTGCAATCATCCAATACCTCTCTGTGAATTGCACATGGACACTTCAAGTGTTCAGAACTACTTCTGCTGCTCAAGAAAAAAGTGGGTTGTATCAATTTAAAAGTTCATTCATGAGCTGCAAAACTTCATGCAATACGAATATGAAAAAATACAGTAGTGACATTTCCAAATGTCTCATCTAAATTGTGAACATTGCGACATACTGAGGTCAACAGTAAAGTGAAGGCATATGCCGAGAAGGTTAGTGCCTGTAAGTTGACAGGATATTTTATTTGACCTGTTAAAATCAAAGATTTGCAACATCTTCAATGACAAAAAGTAGCAATAAATTTTAAAGTTTTACAGCTAGCAATCTCCCTAATGAGTTCATGCAAAGCAAAGTAAGCAATTATTTATCATAATAGAAAAGCCTAGTACTGCATTGGTTAGCAGGCTCTCGTTGCTCATAAGTACTGTTCTGCTAATATAAATATGAGATATCAAGGCGAAGCCTCTCATGCAAGTGTTTTTGAAAACCTTTCCATTCACAGACGTGTAGTATGTGGGTAAGTTTGTGCTGCCTACCCCCTGTTGAAGTGGCAGATGAAGCAATTTATCCATACTGTCAGACTGACACAAGCACAAGTAAATCTCAGTCACAAGCTTGAATTGGGGCTGAAAACACTTTTTGGAGAGAAAAAAGAAAGTGTCAGTGTCTGTTGGCAAAGCTGGATGTCCAGACCGCCAATGTACCACTCATTGTGAAAGAATAATTGCTGTTGCATATACGATGCACTTTGACAATGATTTGATCAAAACCAAACTCTACAGAATAGGCATTTTGCAACTGGTGTCAATGACAACAGTGCCACAGCTACCCAAAATGCCTTAACTGAGTATCTTCTTGGTACACAGCAATCTTATTTTAAAAAAAACACATTCATCTTCACCAATGTATTAAAATACAGTGCGCCAAACACTGACACACACCCAGAGACATGACAGACATTACAGTTCTTTAGCAAGGCTACTGCATTTCAGAGGTGGTAAGATACTGCAGGATAATAATGAAAGGCTCAGTTCATGTACTAACACAGGCTTGACCTGTGGCAGATTAGCCTATTGACCCATTGGTTAAATACATTGACTCTTGCTCTTTCGGTGGTGATACACTCCCCTGGAAATGCCAGACAAAGATGATCAAATGAATAAATCAGGCATGGCTTATTGATCTTTACACTGACCAACATGCACCAAGGGATTCAATTTTACCAGTCTCTGATATATAAACAGAAGACATACCGAACTCATAAATTCAGGATGTGGACAATAAGCAATGATATACATAAATTACAATTATATGCATATATTATGAAAAAAAAATTAAAGGTAGAAGAAAAAAAGAACCTTGGAAAGTAAATTTTTATGTGACGTCCTCTACATTGAAGTACTCTGTTCTCTCTTCTGCCATGTCTGCCATGCCCATTTGTACCTTCCTCTCCCACTCCATAACCTCCCTCCCTCCCTAATAACCCGTGCCAAGTCCCTGGAGCCAGCCATTTGGTTTTTGCAAGGCCTGGACTGTGGTCACCCTTTTCGTCCAACAATTTGTCAGTTCTACACACAGAACTGACACAAAAATATGCACCCTTAGGGCTAGATCTGGAGCTGCCAACCACTGAACTCTAGCCACGATCAAGAGACTGATCATTTGTGCTGATTGTCTCCAGGGAGTTTTGTTGAAGCTGATATTTCTGAGCTTCTCAAGCCAAAAAAGCTGTGAATAGAACATCTTCCATGATAATTTGTCACCACTCTTAAGCACAAAGGTAGATTTAGATGCCTCTTTCACAGCCTTCTTGTAATGCTGAGGATCTTACTGGTGGTGATGAATTGCATGCTAGCATTAGAACAACAGTTCTAATATGTTCCAATATTGTCAAGTTTTATTGTCTAAAATCTTAGTTACACAAGTCTACAGATGTCTAAAGATAATGTTTGTGTAAATCATTGACAATCACTTTGTTATGGTTGTTTCCATGACATAATATTGGCCTGAACATTAAATTCAGATTGAGTGATATTTTTATGTAATGTAATTTATGGCAACAAGAAGGCATTGCCTATGAAGTATACCACATTCAGAGCCCATATTGTTATGCAGATATGGCAATGGGATGGAAGAAAATACTACCTAAAGAAATGGCTCTCTAAATATAATTCTTTCATTAATTTCTCAATTGTTACAGCAGAAAATCTTGCTACTGACACAGAATTAAAAGGAATAGCAGTAGCTATTATGGTGGACCTTGGAGTTGTCTGGGTTGCCCTCAATTCAACAATATAAAAATCAAAATCCAAAAATCCTAAAATCCAATCCCTATCTGTCCGAGTAATGATCATTTTGATAAAATCAATCAGATGAGCATATTTCAGAAGGGGTGAGGTGTGAAATATGTCAGAGGGATGGGGTGTTTTCTCTGATTAGTTTGCTTAGTGGCTATTGATTACTGTGTCAAATAGAATTGCTGGATTAAATTATTACAAGTGACAAAACAATCTGCCAGTTCATTCATCAGCAGAAAACACAACTTGGCATCAATGTTTCCACAAATGTCAGATAACAGATGTGTGTGTTTTGTACAGTAACTGAGTTGACCATAAAATAATTGTAAATGTGATGGAAAATGGCAATGGGAAATGTTTATAAAAGTTGAAAAGTTTGGGTTTATTTTTAAAACATTCAAATGAACATTTTGGTAATGTATGTCAGAACATTTTACCTTGAACTCAGACAAGACAATAAATTCATCTATCTTTTTTGTTTTTGTGTATTTTCATGGATCTAGTTTCTATCTGAAGCAATGGCTTTGACCTTCTAAACCTGGAGTGTAATGTAAACCGCTGACATCATGACCCTATGGATTTAAAGTGAAAGAGCTGCCTCACTCAATGTAAGCTCAACAAAGAATCATGCCTCCCCACCACTACTGAATAGAGCCTTGATTCTGTCGTCATTCTCCAAGTGAGGAAACTCTGTGATAGCAATGATGATTACATAACAGGTGACAATTTTTGTTGTGAAGTATTGAGTGACATGGAGAATATTTCAGGCAGAGGGGCCATGGTGGTGACATTAAATTGGTTGAAACACAAAGTGAAGCAGTTGAAATAGGTGCTAGCTACCTGTCATTATAAGTGAGTTTACAGCTATCACTAATTATTACAATTGCTTAACAACTTCAAAGCAAATATTAATTGTCCTCTCTTTTCTAAACAGCATCCTTTAAAGCATAAAAGATGTTATATTTATTAACAAGCTGACACTGATAAGTTTCAATTGACAGATATTCAACAGAATAGTCTCTCTAACCAGACGAACTGACACAGTTACACAGGACACCTGTTTCAACATCAAAAGAAGATGTGTTGGTATGGGACAAATCTGTGGTAGAATCTAAGGCCGCCTGGACACAGAAACACAAAGCGCACTTGTTGATTTAACACACTCCTGAGGAGGCCCTTTGTGGATGTGGAACAACTAGGGCAAGGGAACCCCACGACTTGAGAGGCAGAAGGTGACACTCGTAAATCGTAGCCGTTAATGTGCGTGCCCGAGAGGCCCACCCTCGTATACACAGGGGACACACATTCATCACAAGCCACTTCAAAAACTCCCTCAAGATCCATGCAGCAGGCTCACTTATACCCCTAAATCACAGATGCAGAGAGGCAGAGACCCAGCCTAAAGAGTGACCTAGATTTTTCCCTCATTGTTTAATCAGCTCACGACCTTGCTGTTGAGTCTCTTTTTCTTCGGCCCACTCCCCTGTGAAGTGACTTAGTGTATGAACGCATGAGAGCAGAGTTTAGACCCAACGGGACCGCATCTGGCACTGATGACAGCTCTTCCATCTCTCCTTGAATGCACCAATAATCCTCGGCGATGTTCCCCGAACACTCCTCAATAACACCCCGTTAACCCAGCCCTGTCCAGGAGGAACGCTAAAAGCCCCTACCACAGCTGCACGGAGGGGAAGACTTTAATCAGCAGTTTCCTACAGATTCCAGCAGGTCTGGAGAGCAAAGGCACAGTACTTGTTAGCACAGATTTAAATCAGTGCATAGTCATCTGTTTTCCAAGGGAGGTTCCCGAGCTTATTGAATGATTATTCCTGCATTTAATCTTTGCAGCACTATTTCGGTTACTTCAATTGCAACACTAGTTTGAGCGTACAATTTTTCATAGGTGATGACAGTAGACCCTCTCTGTTTGCGGGGGGTACATTCAACGGAATTATTTCTCAAAATAAAACACAATTTGAACATAAATATAATAATCAATTAAACAATTGATCAGTAAGTATATTTAAGAGAGCTATTAGAATTCAACAAATGATTGTGACAAAAATATTTCATAATGTATCATCACATTAAAAAAGGTCTGCACATAATGCTGGGACACTTATGATGCATTACAAAATACAAAATATATTTTTTCAATGCACTACTTAAAATGTCTTGTGTTCTCCACAATTTATTTATATCCAGGAAATACAAATCCACTGAATGAGCGTACTGCTAAGCGTAACCCAGTTGATGTCTGTGGTCATGGATCCTGAGGCACACACCCGTCCAGAGTGCTCAAGAGGTACTTTATTGAGTTCATATATATGGTGGTCATGGCTCTGATGCATGGTGTTTCCTGGTGCCCAAGAAGGTTGACAAATGTATTTAACATTACCATAGCCATGTGTTGTCATGAGTAAATGTGAGAACATTAAAGCTTATTTTGTGATGTCAAGTGCAAAGCATGGTGGCAACATTTTGAGCTGACAAAAGGAGCATAGTCAATTATTCATTGATTAAAAAGTAACGGTATGTAACATTACAGTATCTCCATCAAATCACCATTGGAACTCATATCATCACACAGCAGTTATTCAGCACTAGGCTGACAGGTATAGAGTAGGCTTAGAAGCCTACATCCTAGATCCATAGTAATACGATACAGAACCTGATCTGGAAACAGCTGATCTAGCTGTCTTTGTGCAGTCTGGAATGTCAACCCCAGAGATGCCTCAATCTAATACGCTCATCTAGCACAAGAGTGGTGACATGTGGCTGGTGACCCTGGACATGGACATTCTTTCCCTCAGTATCCCAATGGCCTTTCCCCTTCTGCCTCATGACTTTTGTTTGAGCTTTTAGGTATGCACAATCACAGTTTGATGCAAATGTGAAAATTACCACATTTTCATTTCTTGCATTAAAATTGTCTGTCAACTCTTCAACAGTATAATCATGCCCTCAAAGTAAAACACAACAAAATAAATAAATACATAAAGAAGACACTGGATGGTCAAGAAGAAATAAAGAAAATAAATAATGTGTCTCCATTAAAAGAGTCTACTTGTAAGAGACAATTTTAAAACATATGCTAAGTTTAATAAAGGAAGGTGTCATTTGTATAGGATATTGTACATCCTGCATTCTATACAGTTCACTCACTGAGAAAATATGTGTTCACATGCGTAAATTTGCTTCAGTCCTGAAGTAGAAACATAGTCTGGAGTATACTGGTCCAGCATGCAAATAGGTCCAACTGGCGAAAGATCTCAAACACCTCTTAGTAAGAAAGCAGCCAAGCAGTGACAGGCAGGCTTTTAAATATGCTGTCAAGCTACCAAACTAGCCAAAGAAGACAAGGGTGACTCCCAATACGTAAATCACACCCCAGCCATCATGCAAAATGTTAAGCTTACTAAGACCGAGAAAGCCACCAAGCCAAACGTCTTCATTTATTTACAAAGGAACCTTTTTTCCATCAGTGTATTTGGCATTCTTGAACAGTTGGGTATTCTCAAAATAGATCTGTCCTGGTGGCGACTGGAATCATTCACCTTATGTCAGTGCTGGGTTCATTTCTCCAGTGTGTTAAACAGCCTGCTGCTATTATGGGTCCACATTTATGTCATGAAATCATATGCAGATTCCACCTCAAAGTAGGATTCTGTGTGTTTTGTCATTGAAAACAGCATATGTGCACCATACATTTTGATTTCAAATAATATTTGCAGCCTAAAACAAATAATTTGAATCTTTCAGAGTTTTTGACAACTGTGACAGAAATCCTCAGATATTGTAATCATAGACATGTAAAAACCATAATCATAAAGTGATGGCTGATGTATGGTTTGCTATTTACTTAATACTAATTGCAGCTCGTCAAGCCTCAAAATCTATCCCAAATTCTAATGTCACCATGGGTCTTCTGGTTCTGAAAAGCTTTCATTCATACAATAAAGTCAACACCTGATGGAGATAATTTGACTTAAAACAGGGTGTCACAAAGAGACGTCTTGTACACTGTTTTGTTTTC